>NC_091256.1:40090000-40250000 GCF_042477335.2 Ovis canadensis
TATTTTAACCCAAGCAGGCACTTCGTGGAGTGTTACAGTTGGAGGCTGTCTTCAGCTCCAAGACATTTCCCTCCATGATATTAATTTTCTGTCAACCACCACAGATCACACAAGTTTGGCAAGATGAACAACACACACTATTCTATCACAATGTTCGCGGCTCAGGAGTCTGCATGTGGCCCAGCTCAGGGGCCCATTGGGCTGCAACCCAGGTGTTGGCTGGCCTCATTCTCCTGCAGAGGATCAACTGGGGAAGAACCCACTTCCAAGTTCACTTGAGCTGTTGGCAAGGTTTATTTCCTTGCAGTGATATGATCGAGGCTTTCTGCTTTTTGCTGACTTTGCAGCCTGCAGGCTCTAGAAGGTCAGCTCCTGCCACAATGGCCTTGTCAGCTTGGTCACTGACTTCACCCCCTAGGCTGCAGGGAGAGCGTCTCACCTCGGGCAGGGCCCAGACCCCCTTTAAGGGTTTCCACCTGATTAAGTCAGGTTCACCCAGGACAATCCTCCTTTTATTCAAAATCAACTGATTTGAGACCTTAGTTCCATCTACAAAATCCCTTCACCTTTGCTTATACCTCGAGCTAGAATAACTCACAGTTCTCATCCAGGCTCAAAGAGCATCAACAGCAGGGGGTGGGAATCACGGCGGCCACCCTGGAGTGTGTCCCATATACCCTCTTTTGGAAATCCCAGGCTCCATGACTTAGCTTGCTGGGACCCATACTTTTCCCACCCCCAACCCTACCCGCCCCCCTACCACCACCATGCCCAACTCCAGACCTGCTCGTCTCAGCTGGTAATCAAAGACTCAGTCCTCATCTTAGTCCAGCACAACTTTTCTCCCTGCTGCCCGACCAGGCATCAGTGATCAGATCAAAGATGAAAGTCCCCCAAAGATGACTCAGGACCTTTTCTTTGTTTGGGCATCTGGACAAAGATCCCTAAGAAGTGGCCTGTGATGGACATTTTAGGGACCCATGATTGGTGAGTGATAAAAATGGTTTCTTGAGATGCCAGGAAGGTCACGCTTAATTACTCTACTTAGATCACCACTTACTTTGCTGTTTTATAGGGCCATCTCTTATAGGGTTCTAAGGTCATGTCTCCTTCCTCCCACCTCTTGAGAGGACAACTGGCATGATAAATCACCTGGACTTGTGAGCTTGTATTTTGGAAATAGGATGACTAGCACTAACTGGTATCTGTCCCTTCTAGAAAGTGTCAGTAATGATAATAGTAATAAATAGAATTCATTGAGCACTTGCTATGTACAGGCATTGTGCTAGGCCTTCTCTCTGCAGCCCTCGGGGCAACCTTACGAGGTGAATACTATTATTGGCTCCGTTTGACAGCTGTGGAAACAGAGTCTCTGCGAGTCTGTCTCTTGCTGTGAGTTGCACAGTGGGTGGGTGACAGAGGTAGGGTTGTCCTTCCCTGGAATGTCCAGCTCCAGAGCCCATATGACAGTGCCTCTCGGGGACACTAGCATGTCCCTTCCTGGTGTCTGGTGTGTGCGTGCACACCTCCAAGGTGTGTGTGTGAGCCTCCCCTGGGGCTCTCCAAGGCTCCCCCGGGACCCTGCGAGAGTGGGGGTGGGGAATAAGGCCCAGGCCCGAGGGCCTCCTGGGGGTGCTCTTTGTAGCATGATAGCCCCTACAGCCCTCTGAAGCCTCAGAGGCCCTGCCATAAGTGCTGGGTGGTTTAGAGAGAAACGAAGCAACCTACGCCCAGGAACTAAGTGCAGAGGGGGACCAGCCTGTGGTGACTGCCAGAACAACGGAGCTTCTTGTCCCCATGTGTCATTACAGGAAGCTTGGGACCAGGCCACTGTGCAAAGTAGCCTGCCCCCGGGGAAGGGCCCCTCGAAAGGGAAAAGCGGGGAGTGGGGAGCGGGAGCCAGCCAGCTGGGCTGCTGCTGAGGGGCTGCTGGGCTCGTCCTCCCAGGTTTAGGGCTGAGGGAATTCAGTTGACGGGCATGGGAAGCAGCTCGGTAGAAGACACAGGGTCTCTGCCTGATATTGCGTGTACATGGTTTGAGGGTGTCTGGGGCTGATAGTGCCTGCCTGCTAGGCTGGCTGGACTTTGGGGTTGTATTCCTCTGTTTGCTAGTCTGTTACTCTCTTAGTTGTGAGTATAAGGGCACACGATTCACCCTTTGCCCTGGCTCAGCTCACCTTTTAGGTGAAAGGCAAGATCTCTCCAGCTCTGTCTCACCTTTCCTCTCCCAAACCCTCCTCTCTCTTCTTCCCTTTTTCTCTTTTGATTCCTCCTGGTTTCTCATCCTTTAGCGAGTCATCAGTTCTAAGACTCCCACTGCTTCCGAAAAGACATCAGTGAATTGGGGGATGTCTGGGACAGCTGAATAATAAAAAAACTGCATGTGGATATATGAGTTGATCAGCGCCTGAATGAGTAGGCGATTCAGTTCACATTGATTGAACACCCAGGATGCACCAGCCTCTGTGTATGGGTGTGGGAGGGTATTGCAAGGAAGAGGAGTTGCGGGTGGGGTGGGGGAGGTGAAGGATACAGAAGTCTAAGCTTGATGGTAAGGAACCTCACAGGAGGTGGGAAGAAAGGTCAGCATTCCTGCCTGGACCAAGTGCTCTTGCGCCAACCCCATTTGGGCCCCTGGAAAGAAAGGAGAGGCAGATGGATTTCCCGTTTCCAAGGCGTCTCCACCACCTGGCATCCTAGCACCCCTCCCCCATCTTTGGTCTCCACGGTCACGTGCACTGCTGCCTACCATCTCCTTCTGATTCTGCAAAAAATAGCCAAAATCAAGTGTAGAGTTTCCAGACTAGCTAGGGGACTGACACTCCTCAAAAAGACCCCCTCTCTCCCACTTTACCCAAGTGGAGGGAGAAAAACTCCAGGAAACTAAAGGAGGGGAAATTACCCAGACTCACAGGAGGAGAGAGGATGCGTAGTAAGATGGCAGCTCTGGAAGATTCTTGTCCATCTTGGAGACCCTCTTTTTCTGTGACCTTCAGGATCTTGACCTCCAGCCCAAGGTCAGAGGTCTGGTCTGGCCCTCACACCCTCAGCCTTGGGGACGGGGCGGAGGGGTGCAGCAACGAGGCAGGTCATCTGTGGTTGGGGCCTGGCTGGACAGACCACAGGAGAGGAGATGCAAGGTGTTTTGAGGTAACCCCGTTTTTTCTGTCCGTCAATTTGATTCATTGCTCAGGTCTTCAGCTATAATTACAGAGAAACACAAACCTAATCCCCACCAGGTTTCCTCAGGAGAGCTGATATATAGATTGATTACAACTTCACAGATTTATTAGGAGCTGAGTGAAGCCAGCCTGTTACGCTGGGAGACAGGAAAGAATAACAGCCTAAAATCCAGGGGAGGGAAGATGGGTTAGGCTGGGAAGAGACAGACAGGCAGAGAAGAGAAGCTGAGGAGAAGGAGAGACCTGGGCTGCTGGGGGTGAGGAAGAAGCAGGTGAAGCTTCATGACTACGGGGAGAAAGCTTTCAGGACCAACCTAGTCCAGCTCATTGTTCAACTTTTCCGAGTCACAGTGTCCTCATCTGCCATGTGGGGATAATTAATAGCTCCCTCACGAGGTGGCTGTGAGGGTAAAATGAGATCGTGTATGTGAAATTGGGGCATATGGGGCCTGCTGCATAGAAGGGGGTGCCGCAGGGAGTGGGGCGGAAGGAAAAGGGAGGAAACAGGAAAGAAGAAGGATGGAGAACAGAGAAAAGGTTACAAGAAAGAGAGAACTGGGAGAAATGGATTCCAGGGCTACTCACATGACTGCCACGGAAGAGATGGCTACATGCCCCCAACATCCATGCACGCCTTCTCCCATAAAAATAAACTTCTAACTTTGGACCAGAATAGAATTTCCCAGCTTCCCTTGTAGTTAGGTGAGGCCATGAGAAAAAATGGGGCCAATGGATTAAGTGGAAGTGATCGATGCTGGTCTAGGTGATGCATTTGAAAGGAGCAGGGATGCTCATCCCCATTCCTCTTCCCCCGGCTGGGGCACCGTCCTCAACCCTGTGGACCAGGAAACACCCTGCTGCGGCAGAGCATCAGGATGGAAGGCTCCTGGGTCCCTGACTCTGTGGACACCACATGAGCATAGCCAGTCTTGATGACTCTGGGGAACTGAGCTACTTTACTGACCTAGAATTTTATAAAAGAGGGAAGTAAACTACTATCTTGGTTAAGCCACTGGGTGTTGCATCTTTTAAACATTCAGCTCAATCCTATTCTAACTCAGTGCTGTCCAAACTTTCTGGGATGAGGAAAGTGTTCTCTAGCCACCTCATCCAGGTGGTCATTGAGCACCTGAAATGAGACCAGTGCAGCTGAGAAACTGAAGTTTAAGTTTTGCTGAATTCTAACTAGCTTTATGTAGCCACAGGTAGCTACAGCTCCTATCTGAGCAGGATGTTAGCTGTTTCGTGTCTGAGGTGGGCTCCAGGTTGCTCAGTCCTCTCTGGAGAAACCCTTTTCCCTTTACAACTACTTCCCCATGTACAGAAGAGGTCCCTGGGGTAGGGTTCTCTCTTACTCTTGTGGTTCAGAATTTGGTCCATTTTTCAGCGTACAGGAGTCTAGGAGTGCTTGGTTATTAAGAGGGTGTAGATCTGCCTACTTTTAGATCAGGAAGGCCTTGGCTAGCTCTTCTGGTCTCTCTTAATAGCATTCTGCATTTTTCTTAGTAACCTGGCCTGCAGTACAGCCTGACCAACTTTAGAAAACTGTAAAAGTGTTTGCACAAGAAATAAGACTTGCCAAGGTAAAGCTCTGGCTACAAGTGTCTGCTGAGGACTCTTAAAGAGATATAGCAGTCTCCTTAGGACTTCCTTGGTGGCCCAGCAGTTGAAACTCCACGCTTCCAATGCAGAGAGTGTGGGTTTGATCCCTGATGGGGGAACTAAGATCCCACATGCTGTGTTGTGTGGCCAAATTTTTTTTTGTTTTAAAGAGAGATAGCAATCTGTCCCTTCCCCAAGTCTTGCTTGAGTTCATCTTGACTTCTTTTTTTTTTTCAGATCATCGAGACTCTAAATTCATTTATGATAACAATTCTTCCCTTGATCCTTAAAGACTGTGTAGGGCAAGGAGCAAGATTGTTTAACAGTAGTTCTGAGTTCCAGGTCCTTCTTTCCCCACTTGGAGATGCTGTACCCAAGCTAACCTTCCCACTTGGGGGATAAGTAGCTTCTCCTATGCTTTACCCTTACCTATGAGAGGGTGACTTCCTAAGAGCACTAGGTTTCCAAATTTTGTAAACAGTGTCCAAATCTAGACAGCCTGGTCTGGTTATCCCTCCATGGTCAAAGTTGCTACAGTTACCCTATTAAATAAAAAGAATACCCATGGTGGGGTGGACCCCTCCACTAGAACAAGAACCCTCACTGGATTCCAGCAGAGAACACTGCTTCCATGCCTCCACTTCTCTGTTTGACCTTGGCATAATAAACATTCCTTTTCTCTCACTGTGGCAATTGGCTCAGATGGTAAAGCGTCTGTCTACAATGCGGGAGACTCGGTTCAATCCCGGGGTTGGGAAGATCCCGTGGAGAAGAAAATGGCAATCCACTCCAGTACTATTGCCTGGAAAATCCCATGGACAGAGAAGCCTGGTAGGCTACAGTCCATGGGGTCACAAAGAGTCAGACACGACTGCGTGACTTCACTTTCACTTTTCTCTCATTATGTTCCTTTGCAAACATTATACCATTATGGCTTCAGGGGAGGAGTAGGGAGGGCAAATGTCACTTTAGGAAGGAGGATGAGAAGTTCCATCCACAGAGGAAGCAGGGAAGTGATCCACCTGATCCCAAGACTTGAGATAATACTGCTGTTCCATGCCTGGTCTTTTAGAGTGAGAAAGGTGGGCATGAAAATTCCTATTCAATAAATGGGTAAATGGAAGCACAGAGAAATGACCTGCTCTGATTGAGAGCACACAGTTGGGTAGAAGTGCAGTTATGAGTAGAAGCCAGGCTGGGCTCTGTCTTTAAGACCACACTTCACTGGAGTGTATTGCGCCTGGGAAAAGCAACAAGAAGTGTCAGTGGAAGTCAGCATGTGCATGGAAGTTCAAACACATGACTCATGTAGATCAAGATCAGTGATTTAGAAGGCTCATCACCAAGAATTCCACTAACCATCTCTGTGGTAGACTGAGGTCACTACAGCTATGTTTGTCTAATAGGCATCCCCAGACACCTGTTCTGGTTACAGCAGCGCCTCTTTTAGGGGGAGGTGCTTCTACCCACTCTTTAAGGCTTGCTGGGGGCTGTCAATCACAGAATCCTACCTCTCACAAGCCTGGTCAAATTTAACACAGTATCCTGGCAACAGTGACTAATCCAAGAGGTGGGCCAATCAGAACCCCTTCTCTGCGGGAAAGAAAGAAGTGTCTTTCTGCCTGGCTTGATTGGGAAGATGTGAATCTAAAGCGCTCAGAGGCCATCTTCCTCACCACATGGGAAGCACCAGCCTACAGAACGAAGCCACCACACACAGAAGGAAGCAGAGAAATGGAGGGGATGGGAAATTGAGTAGACGACTCACTGTTATCGTTTGAGCCCTTCTCTGGACTTCCAAGACTTGCAATCCCATTGTATCAGTTGGGGTTCAACCAGAGAAGTAGAACCAGCCGAATCATAGACGATTGATAGATGGATTAAGGATGTAAATATGGATTTATTACAAGGAATTGGCTTGCACAGCTATAGGGACTGGCTAAGCAAATCTGGTAGATGCAGGTTCAACCCCTGGGTTGGGAAGATCCCCTCGAGGAAGAAATGGCAACCCACTCCAGTATTTTTGCCTGGGAAATCCCATGGGCAGAGGAGACTGGCAGGCTACAGTCCATACAGTTGCAAAGAGTGGGACATGACTGAGCACACACAAGCAAATCCAAAGTCCAGGCAGACAAGGAGAGAAGATCACAAGCAAGAGCTGAACCTTGATGTTCACAGGTTTCAGTCACAGAGGAAGCTCTAGAAGGAAGGGAGAGCAATTGCTGCCCTAACAGTCACTATGAGTCTCTCCCTCAGACAAGGCCTTAAAGCACTTGTAATTGATGAAGCCAGGCCCACCCAGGACACTCTCTCATAGATTAACTTAAGGTTGACTGATTAGGGACTTTAATCACATATGCAAAATTCCTTTATCTCAACACCTAGATTAACATTTGATGAAATACCTCAGAGAAGGTGTGTGTATGGTATAAAGTGGCCACTGACTGCTTCTGTCCTTCATTTCTTGAAAGACTTCATCACCGTTAGTCCACTCTAAATGGAAACAAATTAGAAAGGGTATTCTGGAAGCTGAAATTCAGCTTTGCCAAATTCATATATCAAAAAGCCATCATACCCATAAACTCCTTATCTTCCCTGTACGCTAAATTTGAGTTAGGATTTTCTATTTTTGTTATTTAGTGGCTAAGGCATGTCTGACTCTTTGTGAACCCATGGGCTGTTGCCTGCCAGGCTCCTGTGTCAATGGGATTTCCCAGGCAAGAATACTGGAATGAGTTGCCCTTTCCTTTTCCAGGGGATCTTCCCAACCCAGGGATTGAACCCTTGTCAGCCTGGCAGGCAGATTCTTTACTGTTGAGCCAGCAGGGTATTCCTGGGTTTCAAAGGCTCCTGACTCAGTGGCCATTTATTGTGTAGCTTGCACACATTTTCTCCCTTAATCCTGACACATACACCAATGAGATAAGTATTATTTACAATTGTGGAGGTTGAGGCTCAGAGAGGTTAAGAAATCATTCAGACACAGAGCTCCAAATAAGGTCTTTCTACTGCCAAAGCTACAATATAATCTTTGCCAAAAGGAGCCATCCTGGTTGATATATGAATCCCTTGTACAGTTTGGAAGCTGACTTAAGCAAAAAAAAAAAAGTTTTTGGCTAAAAAGAGGTCCAAAGCTGAAGTACTTTATTCAGCTGATGACAGAATAAGGCCAAACAACAGATTTTATCTTTATGACCCAATGCCTGGCCCGGATATATTTGGCTGATGCAATCAACTGATTTTTTGTTGTTGTTATATTTGTGTCTGATTTTGGGGAGAGAGAATTTTTTAAGGTTTTAACCTTTTTGGAGACCTCTTCCTGCGTGAAATAACTTAGATCTTAAACTCTGCTTCAAATACAAGTTGTGGTCACAATGTCAAACAGAAAAATCCCTTGCAAGCTAGATTAAGGAAAAAGAGAAAGCACAAATTTCAGGACTGAAAGAGGGAGACATCATCACAGATTTCACAGACATTAAAAAGACAATAAATGAATATTATGAATAATTTTATCCTAGAAAATTCAACAGTTTAAATGAAATGGACAAATTCCTTAAAAACAGACACAGTGGGTGAGATGTTAGAGTTGGGGTTCCAGGGAGCTGAACCTCCTAACTGCCAAACCCCATAGGTAATTTTGAGGCCTTCCTTGGTCCTTCCATGGCATTTGACACTTCTGACCACTCCTTCTTAAAAATCCTCCTTTTTGGCTTCCATGAAACATTCCTAGCGTTTCTTCTTTAAAAATCTTCCCCTCCCTCCTTCCTTACTGCTTAATTTCAGTAACTTCTGATGGTTCTCCCAGGCCCTCCACTCTTCTTATTCCACGTCTGTTTTACACCACAGGGCTTTAACTATTATTCGTACACTGATGGCTCCCAAAGCTGCAGCCCAAATTGCTTTACTGAGCTTCACATCGACTAACAGTCAAGACAGCTGGTTATTTTATCAGCAAGTGCCCACCACCCGTTGGCTGCCCTCAGTCCCTCAAGCTCAACTTTTCCTTTTGGTCTGTTAATGAAAACTGCTGCTGCTGCTGCTGCTAAGCCACTTCAGTCGTGTCCGACTCTGTGCGACCCCAGAGACGGCAGCCCACCAGGCTCCCCCATCCCTGGGATTTTCCAGGCAAGAACACTGGAGTGGGTTAATGAAAACTATTCCTGCCCTATTCCCCATAGGGGAAAGGTCAGGAAGAGGTTCCCCTCTCATGAGATCTAATTTTACATTGTCAACTGAAAAAAAAAAAAAAAAAGAACTTCAACCAACCAACCAACAACAACAAAAAAAACAAAACAAAAAACTGCACAGCCTGAAAGTTGAGAGTTCTGTTGTATTAGGGGACTTTACTGAGAACTAAAGCCTGGGAAATAACCTCTCAGATAACTCTGAAGAGCTGTTCTAAAGAGGTAAGGGAGGAGCAAGGATGTATAGGATTTTTTGCTAAATAAACAAATGTAGTTGAACATCAAAAGGTTATGGCAAATCACACACACAAAAAAGCCATCTAGAGTTAATAATTTTAGTGCTTATCTATGTACGGAAGATGCAAGAATCTGGGTTCATTGAAATTACTCCCTTGTTATGCATCTTATCTATCCAGGGCCAGTATCTCGCTTTTTCTTGATCCTGAATCTTCAGGGCACATCATCAGGTGGCTGCCAGTAGCTGACCACTTGATGGAGATCAGCATTTGTTGTTGACTGAAATGGCAGGCAACATTTTTTTTTTTGGTCCACAACCCCCTGGAATCCATCCTCCACATGGCTGACTGAGCGGTCCTTCCAACAAACCATATCTCATTAGTTGCTGTTGTTGTTTAGTCGCTAATTCATGTCTGACTCTTTGGTCTGCAACACGCCAGGCTTTCCTATCCTTCACTATCTCCTGGAGTTTGTTCAAACACATCTCCATGGAGTCAGTGATGCTATTTAACCATCACCCTCTGCCGCTCCCTTCTCCTTCTACCCTCAGTCTTTCCCAGCATCAGAGTTTTTTTCCAGTGAGTCAGCTCTTTGCATCAGGTGGCCAAAGTACTGGAGCTTCAGCTTCAGCAACAGTCCTTCTAATGAATATTCAGGGTTGATTTCCTTTAGACTGGCTCGATCTCCTTGCTGTCCAAGGGACTCTCAAGAGTCTTCTCCAGCACCACAGTTCTAAAGCATCAATTCTTTAGCACTCAGCCTTCTTTACCATCTAACTCTCACATCCATACATGACTATGGGAAAAACCATAGCTTTGACTATACAGAACTTTGTCAGCATATCTCATTAGGGTGGCTTTAAAATCAGGGCTCAAATTCTTGATGTTACTCCATTGAGAGGTGGGATGTCCTCCATTTGAATCTAAGCAGGTTTGTGACAGCTTCAACTAATACAGCCCATAGAACTGATGCTGTGTGATTTCTGATGTTAGAGCAGAAGGTCCATGCGGCTTCCTCTAGTCCTGCCATGCCCTGTCTGGGGAAATTTCCTCTCAGGAACCAGGCTCCACACTGTGAAAAGTCCAAGTCATATAGAAAGGCCCTGTGTAAGGGCTCTAGAGAACAGTCCCAGCGGAGCCAGCTATCAAGTCATCCCAGTCAAGATATCAGAGTTGAGGATCCTTTTGGAAGTGGATCCTCTAGCCATGGGTATTCCAGCTGTCACTGTTTGAGTGCTCTCAGCTCCAGACGTATTTTAAAGCAAGGAAGAGCTGTCTCAGCTCTGTTCTGTCCAATCTGACCCAAAGAATCTGTCATCATAATAAAAGAGCTGTGTCTGGGGGTAGTTTGTTACATAGTAACTGTAACACTCAGGGCATGCCACATGCCCGCTTAGAATGTTGCACTGATTCCATCCAATCCAAATTGTTCCTGGATCATTACTTAGTTCTTGCCCATTCCCCCCCTCCCCACCATCTCCAGCCCCTGCCCGCAGGAGTCCTAGTCCTGCCATACTTCTATTTCCGGAACGTTCCTGCAAGTCTAGGTTTCCATGCCTTTGTACATGCTGTTGCTCTATCTATATATCTTTCTGACATCCAGATATTAAGCACATCATCTAGAAAATTGGAAGATGTAAATCCATTTCCCTCCCTGAAATCCTTTCAGTGGCCCCAAAACCATTCAAGTATTCCGCGAAAAAGTGTTCAGAGAATGCTTACTTAACCTCTCTGGGTACCAACGGCCCCACTGGTAAAATGGGGTAATGAATAATACAAGATAGAGTGTGCTGCTGCTGCTGCTGCTGCTGCTAAGTCGCTTCAGTCGTGTCCGACTCTGTGTGACCCCATAGATGGCAGCCCACCAGGCTCCCCCATCCCTGGGATTCTCCAGGCAAGAACACTGGAGTGGGTTGCCATTTCCTTCTCCAATAAGATAGAGTGTAGTAAGGCTTTAATGAGTTAAAATGTGTAAAGTGCTTGGTGCCTGGTAGAGGGCTTGGATAAATGTGTTTTGTTTAAAATAAAATAAATGTCCTGCAAGCAATTAACTGTAGTCATTTCACGAGTCTCATCCACTATCACCTTCTTTGGGAGACTTTCTGACGCCTCCCCTCTCTTGCTGGTTTCACAGATGGGTCCATGTTTTCTCAGCACTTTCTGCTTACCATGGCTACAGCATTCATCACCATCTATAATTCTGTCCTTGTTGCTGTTAGTATCTGTCAGTTCATCTATTAGACCCTTGAAGTCAGGGGCTGGGTTTTACCTCTCTCCAGAATCCAAGTCATATTAGACCTCTGATAAATGCATATTAAACTGAATATCGATTTGAATCACAGCAACTCAAGCCCATAAAAGGCTTGATGAGTTCTTTTGAGTCATACAGGTAGTTAGTGGTCAGACAAGAGACAAGTATTTCAGTTTTGTTTACTTATGATTGCCAGGCCTAACTAGTTACTACTATGTGCTCACTAGTATCACCACTATCCCCTGCTGACCATCTGCTTTTAAAATTATTCTATTCAGGGACTTTCCCGGTGGTGGTTCAGTGGTAACACGCTTCCTTCCCAGTGCAGGGGGCCCGAGTTCCCTCCCTGGTCAGAGAACTAGAGTCCACATTCCACAACTGAAGGTCCACTCCCAGCCTTCCCCGCCCACCCCCCAACCCCCTCTCACCCTCCACCCTGCCCCACTGCAACTAAGACCTGTCCCAGCCAAATAAATATGTTTTAAAAATAAAATAAAATAATTTAATTCAGATACCCCCACAATAATACACGTTTTTTTAGTATCCTTCCCCAGAATCTCTGGGCTGTTTGGGGATTATTCTATCACCATTTTTCCTGGAGAAAGAGGGTTGCTGGGAAGGAAGTGGGTTTGCATCCTTCCAATTATTCAGACGATTTGCTGAATATCAGGATAATTCTGACGCATTGAATTCCTCCCTAAGGTAAGTGGTGATTGCTTTCATCCCTTCAATTTTTCCAGGTGTGGAGGTGAAGGCGGCGATATTCAGAAAATCTGATTAAATATGGGGCCTCCTGTTAACCGCTTGCACACGGCTGGCCAAATCCTGCTTTACCAACTGCTGCATTGCCAACACCAGAGGACGCTGTGTCTTCGCTGGCTTCTTTACCACCAGGCCAGCTCACAAAAAGCCCAGGTTTTCCCCAGAACTGCTCGGGGACAGTTCCCAACATCCCCCCTTCCGAGCAACAGGCTCATTTCTTTTAGTTTTCGCGTCTCTCTCTCTCTCTCTCTCTCTCTCTCTCTCTCTCTCTCTCTCTCTCTCTCTCTCTCTCTGTGTGTGTGTGTGTGCTTGTGTGTAAGGAAGGGTTCCACTTTAACTAGCCTCATGGAGACCTGTTTGAATAGCTGGGTCTCCTGCTTTCAGCTTGATCGATCCTAAAATCGCTTTTCCAGTGACTTGAAATCCATTCAAATCAGAATGAATTTAAAGCACAGGAGGCAGAAGGCGCGGCGCGTTCCTTGCCTCCATCTCCCTAGCGTTAAAACGCAACCTCCAGATTAGAAGATTCAGTCTCGAAGCCTTTCCCCTCCAGGCCAGCCTAACGCACGCGGCCAATTCACGGTGTCCTCGGCGGAGGTCCCCGCCCCGTTCACCTGTCTGGAGCGAGAGAGGTGTGTCCATGCCTCGCAGTATCTGGACAGCCAGCTCCCTCCGCGGTCCTCTTCTACTTGCTTCCCTCCGCCCAGATTTGTAAGTGGTGTTTGGGGGGCGGGGGGGGGGGTGTGGGGGAGTGGAAGGGAGGGCGGGGAAGGGGCCTCGCGGGGAGGGGCGTCGGAGCGCTGTCACCGGGTGTCACGCCGCCCTCCCCGCCCCTCCGCCGGGGGTGTGGGAGCGCAGCCGAGCGCGCGGCAGAGGGCCGGGCGCGTGGGGACGCGGGCGTGCGGGGTTCCGGGCGAGCCGCGCCGCACCCGGAGCGCGCTGGCCGCCTGAGCTCGGCGCGGCTCCCAGTGCCCTGAAGCCGCCCGCCACCCGCCCCCTGTGCGTTGGGCGGCAGCCCCGGCCGCGGCAGCCGGGCTCCCGGGGAGGGGAGCGCGCCCGGCCATGGAGCCTTCGCACAAGGACGCCGAGACGGCGGCGGCGGCGGCGGCTGTGGCGGCGGCGGAGCGAGGGGCGTCCTCGTCCAGCGGAGTGGTGGTGCAAGTCCGCGAGAAGAAGGGCCCCCTGCGCGCCGCCATCCCCTACATGCCCTTCCCGGTGGCCGTCATCTGCCTCTTCCTCAACACTTTCGTGCCGGGACTGGGTAAGACGCGACGGCCGCGACCCCTTGCGCCCCGGGCCCCGGGCGCTGAGGGCGGCAGGGGAGGGGTCAGGGAGGGACCCTCGGCCGCGCCCACGGGCTGCAAGTGCCGCGCCGGCGCTCCTAGCGCCCCCTGGCAGGTGGCAGAAGCGCGTGGAGGGGGCGCCCGGAGGGAGGCGCGGGGCTCCCTGACACTCCTTTCCCCTCCTCCGACCTGGGAGCCAGGTGATCCGGCCTCGAGGAGCCGGGAACTTTGACGGGAATGTTGGAGTCTGCCGGCAAGCCGCCCAGGCGGCTCTCTCGACCCCGGCTAATCCTGCCTCTTCTCTCCGCCCTGCGCGCCCTCCCACTAGCTCCATCCTCCGAGGGGCGCGGGGCCCCAGCAAGACCAGCGTTGGGGCCGCCAGTGGGGATGACCAAGTCCCTGGGCGTTGGAGAAGTTGGTCGAGCTGGGGAAAAAAGGGAGATGAGTTGGGACAGAAGACACCCCGCAGCCCCGCCTGCTTTCGCGCGGTGAGGGGCGTGTGGGGGCGAGAGCTCTTTAGCCAGAGTCTCCACCGCCTTCCGGCGTGCCTGCGATTCCACCAGCACCCCCGCAGGACGCCGAGAGGAAGAGGGACGATTTTATTAGTTTAGATGCCTGTGGGTTTGAACCGCACTTGGCCAGAGCTGACCCCATAACTTCCCCCATCGCTTCCGTTCCTGAGAACGTGGAGTGCCCGCGGGTGTAATTCTGTGTTGGACTTTGGCGGCCTGGACGGTCCCTGATGGCACCTGTGTCCCCAATTTTAAAACGGAGGCCCATCACAGAGATAGGAGTGCCCAGTGGGGGCATAAAGGGAGGAAATAAGTTTTCTTGACCCTTTTTCTCCTAACCCCACACCCAAATATGTCTGCATCCCCTCCCGGATCACTCCCAACTTGCCAACTTGGCACTGGCTGTTCTTCGGAGTTAAGAGCAACTCGCCCCGCAATTCCGCGCGAGACAGGAGAGGCAGGCACCTCTGTGCCCAGGAGAAAAGCTTGCCGCTGTAAGGCTCCAAGTTCCCAAGAACAGAGGTCAGCTAGAAGTGGCTTTCTGTTTTGCTTTGGCCTTTCTCACGGCCCGGCTCTTAACCAGCTTTGCAGGGGCTTCTTGGGTGCCGATAGGGAAGACCACACCCACCCACGCAGGTCGGGTTCGCTTTCCCCTTCCTGCTCGTCTTTCTGCCCCCTAGGGGGAGGTGGGGGGGATGCTGCTGGAGAAGTGTATGTGTCCGAGCAGAAAGCTAGGTGGCCTTCAGTTGGGCATCCCCTCGTCGTGCCTTCAGCAGCCTGGTTGCTGTCTTCAGGCCGGCTCTCTGTGCAGGTGTAGACCCTGTGAAAAGGCAAGCCAAGGCTAATTTAGCTGTGTGAGACATTCCCACCTGCTGGAGTGAAAAACACACTGCCTGTCCATCTCTCTGGGGATGTGAAGATCACCAGCAGGGATGTGTCTTGATTCTCCTTTTGGTGAAGTAAATGCCATCTTATGGTCTTTGAGGAAAGACGCACATTGGTGCCAGGTGGGCAGAGCTACCCTGAGTCTCTGCTGGGTCAGGCCACAGCCCCTGTTCATCTGGGCACCTCCTAGGTCTGCTTCACTAGGTCCCTTTCCCACCCTTAGGCCCACTGCCACACCCCCTGCCCTCCTGCCAACTCCTCCCACCTTCCCCCCAGTTTTTCTGTCTTTACATAGGTGGCTGGGTGATAAAGAATCTACCTACCAATGCAGGAGGCACAGTAGATGAGGTTCCATCCCTGGGTTGGAAAGATCCCCTGGAGGAGGAGATGGCCACCCACTCCAGTATTCTTGACTAGAGAATCCCATGGACAGAGGACCCTGGCCAGCTACAGTCCAGAGGGTCACAAAGAGTGAGACATGACTGAGCATGCATGCCTGTGCCCTTTATAACATTTTGTTGCTGTTATTGTTAGAGCAGAATCCTATGGGATTTTTGTAAGAAACCTTTCTAAGAAGCCAGAATAAAAGAGAGAGAAAAAAGCAAACTACAAAAGTAATAAAACAGGCTGAGTGAGCCATGGGTACACAGACTTCAGAATTTTCAGTGACTGAAAATCCAGGCATTTTATTGTTTTGTGTTGGCTGTCATTGTACAACTGACTGGGTGCATGGGCCCCTGCCTCCACCCCCTCTCCCCTGACACACACACACTGAAGGGAGTTCTTGATCCTTGCTGGTATTTCTCATCTGTCAGTCAGAGATGCCTGTCCCTCTGGGATGCTGGGAGGATAAAATGAGATTACATAAAGCTCAGGGTCTGGCCATTAGAGTGTTCTGGAGACCATGGGTCCATCTTGCTCTTTGACCCTCTGCAGAGCTGAGCACTGGTCCCATCTCTGGTGTATGGGGTGGGGGGTTGCCCTCTGGGACCTTTTTTCTGAGTATTTATTGACCTCTCTGCTTCCCTTGACCTGCAGTGGAATCCTGGACAACAAAACAGCAAAGGCAAAATCTCCAGGCTTTTTTTTTTTTTTTGCAACCCCGCCCTCCCCACCGGCCCCGCAACTGACCCTGTTGGGGTTTGAATGGCCCCAGCGCTTAGAAAATTCTCCCTTAGCCCAGATCCACTTCTCCATGTCCTCCAGCTTATCTGATGCTCCTGTGAAAACTGAATATTCATGTCTGGCCCTGCCCTTTGAGGAAATGAAGCTTCTTTTAATCTGTTCACTCTTTCATTCGACAAACACAGAGCACCCACTGCGTGCCCAGCACTGGGGATGTGATGATGAATAAATCAGTCAAGATGTCATAGATTGTTGAGGAAAACTGATGCAAACATTGTTTAAATTTGTTATTGCTATAATGGCAGCGGGAACAGTATTTGACCAGTAATTGATTCTTCCAGGGCTGGGGTGGGAGTTCAGAGGGTGCCTCCCAGAAGGAGCAGTATTAGGTTAGACCCTGCTAAGAGTTTCCATCGTGGGGCTCCAAGCACTTGCCATCCTCACATCATTCCTGCTCTCTGGAAACTGGTAGCAGCACGGGCCCAAAGAACTCCTCTTTTATCTGGAAACTTCCTTACCTGCAAGTGTTCTCCTCATTTGCAAATGGGATGGGAGTGCCAGTGTTGGGCTGAATGAAGGCACCATTTTTCTTTGACAGCATTTCAGGTTCATCCAGTCTGCAGGACCCCATGGAGAAGCTCAGTCCTTACAATTCCCTGGTATTGCCTTGGTCCAAGCAGAAGGGCTGTTGGGGTAACATACCATCAGAGAGATGTTTCCTCTCTTGGGGAGTCAGTGGGAAGGGGAAGTGATTTATGGTCATTCTGGATCCTCATTGGAAGGATACAAAATGAATTTGAAAAATGGATGATGGTAGTTTCCTGTTCAGTGAAACTCTGCTAACAAAGACCATGGCCAATACGTTCATAGTCCAACAGGTATGGCGTTTATAAGTATACACAATTGCTCATACATGTGCTCATGGAGGTTCACTGTTATGCCCCAAAGTGGCCAAAGGGTTTATCTGTTTGTTATGAGAAAAACTGTACTTTCATATTTGAAAATTGTTTCTATCTTGATTGACTTGGTGAAATGAAAATGTTGGTAACTCTGTGGCAGGGAAAGTGGGACAGAGGAGAACTTTCACTGACTGTTAACTATTCCATCAGATTAATGTTGGCTATTAATCTAGTGTTGAATATTCATAAATAATTAATCCCCCCCAATATACTGCCTGCTCTTTGCACTCAGCTAAGATCTCCTTTCCCTAGTCAGCACATCCAGTCTGGCTCAGCTTCTCTCTCCTTTAAGTCTGAGCCTCTAGTTGATGATGAATCATGCCCTACCTTGTGGCATCTTTTGTATTGTTACCTTTTTATTACTGTTACAAGAGTTTATTCTTTGTCTATCCAAGTAGATTGTAAGTTCCTTAGAACAAGAACCATTTAAAGTCTCTCCTTGATATAGTATACTATTTATAGAATGCACACTGACCAACCAGAATTATATTCCTTGAACAGGCATTAGAGAGCATCTGGTCCAAGGCCTTTGTTTTATATAGAAGTGAGGCAGTCCCAAGGGTGAAAGAACCAATGAAGTTTACATCCTAAGTCAATCTTTTTAAGGAAATCATTTGAGGATGTATCTCAGCAAAACAAGAAAGTAAACCAAAAAATAAGGTATGAGATCCAGGGAACAGTGTATCCAATTGAAAGCAGTCATGAAAAGCAACCTAGGATAAAATTGTTCAGCAAGCCTGGAGAGCAGTCAGTCTTCATTACTGTAGGAGGGTAGAAGGCTCCAGGAATGAGGTGAGGAAGATGGGAGAAAGGGACATTCCACAGAGTAGAGAGTATTACTGGTACACTGTAAGAGATTAAAGTGATGATACAAAGCAGAAAGCAAGAAAAACAGAAGGCAATTAGTAACTGCAGTAAAGACAAAAAGCTGTGTAAAAGTATCAAGATCTCCAAATGAAGCAACTTCCCAATTATATCAGGAGGTCAGTAGACTTCAAAAAGAATAGAGGATTCCAAACACTAAATGGAAAAGAATTTGAGGATATTAGGGATATGATGTAGAAGGCAGATGTTTCTTCTATCAACAATTTAAAAAAAGAAAAAATAACAACTTTGGGAAAAAACAAAAAACACGGTATTAAAGGTATAGCTTAAATAGGAAGCAAATCAAACTGTGACCTGGTTTTAGGCAAGTGGTGGAATATAAGAAAGACTCTTTTAAGTGCATAGGGTCGGTCTGTGAACAGTGGTGCACAATATGGGTCTCTTTGATTCTGTAGTGAAGAGTATTTGCTTAGTCATAATGATATAAATGCATCTCAGCGGTTTTTAACTTCTAAAACCAACCACAGGCAAAGCACTGAGGACTACTTAATAATAGCTATAAAGGTGGATGTAAGATTTTTTTCCTTGGCAATATAAAATTAAAAAAACAGCTTATAGAAATTGACAGGTAAATTGTGATAGAATAAATTGTTATTTCCATTTATCCACTGAAAGATAAGCTATGACTTTATGGATAAGCTATGATCAACCTAGACAGCATATTAAAAAGCAGAGACATTACTTTACCAACAATATATTAAAAAGCAGAGACATTACTTTGCCAACAAAGGTCCGTCTAGTCAAAGCTATGGTTTTTCCAGTAGTCATGTATGGATGTGAGAGTTGGACTGTATAGAAAGCTGAGCACTGAAGAATTGATGCTTTTGAACTGTGGTGTTGGAGAAGACTCTTGAGAGTCCCCTGGACTGCAAGGAGATCCAACCAGTCAATCCTAAAGGAAATCAGTCCTAAATATTCATTGGAAGGACTGATGCTAAAGCTGAAACCAATACTTTGGCCCACCTGATGCGAAGAACTGACTCATTGGAAAAGACCTTGATACTGGGAAAGATTGAAGGTGGGTGGAGAAGGGGATGGCAGAGGATGAGGTGGTTGGACGGCATCACCGACTTGATGGACATGAATTTGAGTAGGCTCTGGGAATTGGTGGTGGAGAGGGAAGCCTGCCTGCAGTCCATGGCGTCGCAAAGAATCGGACCAAACTGAGCGACTGAACTGAAAGATGATGTCACATACCCACTTAATGCCATGATTCCTGTGGGAGGAGACTGTTTCCTTCCCTGCGCAACGTTATCAGGCTTGGCCATGTGACTCACTTTGGCCAAGTGAGTGAGTGGGAGTGACATATGCTGGGCCTGAGCAGACAGTTTCAGAGGCATTGTGAGTTTCTGCCCCTGTTCTTTTCTTTCTCTCGTGAGAGTGGCAGGTCTCAGATGCACTCTTCCACCTGGTTCTCAGAATAAAGAGGACGACGGAAGCAGGGCATGACATGTCACATGAGTGAGAAATAAAACAGACTTTTCTGCTGTTGTGTTAGTGTTGTTATTTCCCAGCACAACCTACCGCAACTGACTAACGTGCAGAGGGTAGCGTAGAGGTGTGAACACCCTCCTCATGTGAAGTAAGTGATCAAGACATGCTGTCTGAAGTTGATAGACCAAGAAATAAAGGCTACCAAGGAAATCAGCAGATGCACTGAGACAGTAATGTATCAGGACAATGGGGTCATGTTGAGATAAGAGTGGAAAAGAATGAGGAATGATAAAAGTAAGCTAGCTCTTACGCATCATAACAAAAGTCAGTAAATGACATCTGTAGTTGATAAGACAGAAAACGCAATATAAGCATACTCTGGAGATTAGGAAAACACCAGAAGAGTAGCCACTCTTTCTGATATCATCGGTTTTCTTTTGTTGAATGACTCATTCTTAGCACGTGTACATGCTGAAAGTGTCTCTCATCTTTTCCAAATGGGCTCTCTTGGTCCTACCCTCACCTCTGCCCGTTGCCCATCTCTCTGTTCCCCTTTAGATTTGTTGTCATCAATCCCCCTTCAGCCCACTCTAAGCATGTTTTTACCTCCATCACTTGCCCAAACTGTGCTTATCAGGATCACCAGTCTCCTCCAAATTTGCTGAACCCAGTGGTCAGTTCTGTCTTCATCTTCCCAGACTTTGCAGTCGCATTGGACACAATTGCTCACTCCCTCCTTGAAAACACTGTCTTTACTCGGCTTCTGGAACATGACACTCCCTAGTTTTCTTTATACCTTGTGAATCCCTCTCCGTTTCCTTTGCTCATCTCATCAGTTTTTAAACTTGGGAGTTCCCCAGGCACTCGATCTTCTTGATCTTGATTTTCTCTTTGATCTTGTTCTCTTTTCCGCCCCCACTCACCCCTGTGATGTTCTCGCTCAGTCTCCTGGCTGTAAATTAAATCCTTGTGATGATGACTCCCAGATCCAGATCTCCAGCTCAGACTCTCCCTGACCTCCAGACTCTTATATCCAACTGACTTCTTCTCAACATCTCTCCTTGGAAACCAAGGGGCATCATAGACTTAACTTACCCAAAACCAGCCTTCTGATTTTCTTTCCCAAATCTACTTCTCCCTCATCTTTCCCCATCTCAGCAATGGCATCCTTCCAGTAGCTCAGGCCAGAGTCTGGAATTCATCCTTGACTCCTCTTTTTCTCACACCCCATGCCCAGTCTGTCAGGAAATACTTGGCTCTGCTTTCAAAATATAGTCAGTATCTGATCACTTCTGCCTACCTTGTGTCTGCCCTGCTGGTCCAATCCTTCATCTTCTCCAGAATGCAATGGCCTCTTAATGGGCTGCTTGCCTTTACTGACCTTGTTCATAGTCTGTCCTCAGTATGGCAGTAAGAGTGATCCTTTTGAAAACCCAAGCGAGTCAGATCCTGTCACTTGGAAACCCTTCAGTGGCTCTCATATCATTCGAGTAAAAGCTCATGTCCTCATGATGACCCACCAGACCCTAGGCCAGAAATTTTCAAAAGAAATACAACATGAGCCACAAGTATAATCTAAAATTTTCTAGTGCTTATGTCATAAAAAAGGAAAAGGTGAAATTAACTTTATTAGTATACTGTACTTTACTGAGTGCCTCCAAAATTTTATCCTTCAATGCGTACCAATATAAAAATTATTGACAAGATATTTTATGCTTCTTTTTTTGTGTAGTAGGTTCTCAAAAATCTGTTGTGAATTCTATACTGGCATTGAATCTCAGTTTGGACTAACCCCAGTCAAGTGCCCACTAGCCACAATGGCCATCATATTGGATAACATAGCACCACTGTGGTGTGGGGAACAGCATCTCTCCCGCTGTCTTTCTGATTTCATCTCCTCTCCTTCTTGCTTGGTGTACTCCAGCCCACTGGCCTCTTCATTGTTTCCTGACTATGTTGGAAGCATCTTCTCACCTCAAGGCTTTTGCATTTGCTGGAGTACTTGTTCTACAGACATCTGTGTGGATTCCTGTTCATACCCTTTGCCTTTGCTCAAATGTCACCAGCTCACTGAGGCCTGTATTGGTTTGTTAGGGCTGCCATAACACGTACCATAGACCAGGTGGCTTCAAGAAGAGAAGTTGTCAAAGATCAAGGTGTTAGGAGCACTGGTTTCTCCTGAATTCTCTCTCCTTGGCTTGTAGGTGACCACTTTTTCTGTGTGTCTTCACAGGGTCTTCCTTTTGTGTGTCTTTGTGTCCACATCTCTCCTCTTACAAGGATACCAGTCATATTGAGTTAGAGCCCATCCTAAAAACCTCGATTTCAGTTATTTACCTCTTTAAAGACCTTGTCTCCAAATACAGTCATGTGGGGAGGCACTGGGAGGTAGGACTTCTGAGGGGACACTGTTCAGCCCATAACACCTTCCAGATAATCTTAAGATTATGGCTTTTTCCATCCTCCCCAGACTTCCTTTCTTTGCGAGTTTGTGTTCCTTAAGAGCACTGTCTCTATCAAACATACGGTATACAGGGACCTCGTCTCCTTTGACTCTGCATCTCAGCTGGAGCACAGACCTGCCAACAGCAGGAGGGGCATGCTGTAGAAGGCAGCGAGTCAGTTCTCCTCTGCTCGGCACGCTCCTGGGTCTGACACCAACTTCCTCAGGATCACCTGCTGGCTGACCGTGTCTGCTCCCTACAGCACCTCCGATTCTTGCAATATCTCAGAAGACATGTGGATGCAGTTCATGTTATTGAACCTGACCTGGTCACTCCTCAAAGTGTCACTGCCCAGGCTGTGACCCGACTCATGAAAGGATACATTCCACGGGAGACTCGCTGAACAGGCGTCACTTGACACAGTGGCTTTTATACATTGGCTTGTAAGTGGTCCTGCAATGCACAGGTCGAGGGGGAGGGTAAATACAGCGGGTGACCTAGAGGGCACTGGACTAAGTCACATCTCTAGTGCATCAGAGTCACAAAGCCCCAGGGGGTTAGGAGGCCCCAGAGCTTGATCCGGTTCTTCCATATGTGTGTAGTTCTGAGCCCCGTCCTCTCTGAGCCTGTTTCCCCATCTGTGAAATGGAAATAACCCCTGCTCTACCATCTCATAAGGCTATTGTGTTCTGTTTAACCACGAAGCACTCCATGGTCAGAAAGGGGGTTATCACTACCAGTTAACATGAACAAAATTTCCTTTGTTTCCAAGATCAGTCCTGGAGTTTTCCTCTCCATGTCATTAGGGCGGGCAGCAGAGCCCTAAGCAGGGAGGCTTTTTCAGCCTCTGGTCCCACGTAGCTGAGCGCCAAGACCTGGGACCTCCTGCTGGGCCCTGCCTGGACCTCACACACTCGACGCACCGGAGGCGGGGGAGGAACAGTGCCTGGCCTCTAGGGCTTGGTTTACCATTTATAAGAAGGTTCTGCCGTTATAACCCCCAAGCCCTGGGCCTCTGCGAGGGACATGTCTCTGAGGACAACTTTACTGTTTGCTAAGAGGCTGTGGGAGCATCAGGTCGGTGTGTGAGTGTGCATGCAAGTGTGTGCACACACACAGGCACACACACAAATGCCCTTTAAGTTTTACCTGTCATTATCTTACTACAAAAGTTAGGCAGTTCTTAGGTTTGTGTTTGAACTTCCCAGCTCATGAGTCCAAGGAAACCATTCATTCATCTTGGAGGCCATATTGGTGGTTTGTAGCCTTGAAACACCATCACCTGGGCAAAAGGTGGGCTTGGCCTTGGGAGAGTGTATTTTTATTGAAGTATAGCAGATTTATGATATTATATTAGTTTCAGGTGTACAAAATAGTGATTCAGTGTATCTGTAGATCATACTCCATTTAAAATCATTACAGAGTGTTAGCTGTATTCCCTGTGCTGTGCAATACATCCTTGTAGCTTACTTTATACATAGCAGTTTGTATCTCTTAATCCCCTGCCCCTGTCTTGCCCCTCTCCCTTTCCCTCTCTCCACTAATAACCACTAGTTTGTCCCCTCTGTGTTTCTGTTTTGTTATGTTCATTCATTTCTTTTTGTAGATTTCACATATAAGTGATAATCATATAGTATTTGTCTTTGACATTTTACTAAGTGTAATAACCTTCAGGTCAGTCCACACTGTTGAAAATGACAGAATTTCATTTTTTAAATTAATTTTATTGAAGTATAATTGATGTACAATGTTGTGTTAATTTCTGATGTACAGCAAAATGATTCAAATGTGTGTATATATATATATATATATTCTTTTTTCACATTCTTTTCCATTATGGTTTATCAGAAGATATTGAATATAGTTCTCTGTGCTATACAGTAGGACCCTGCTGTTTATCCATCTTATATTTAATAGTTTGTAACTGCTAATTCCAAACTCCCAAGCCTCTGCACACCCCCCAGGAAACCACAAGTCAGTTCTCTGTCTGGTGGATATGTTTGATAGATATGTTCATTTGTGTTGTATTTTAGAGTCCACGTATTAGTGATACCGTATGGTATTTGTTGTTCTCTTCCTTACCTACTTCGCTTAGTATGATCATCTCTGGGCCCATCCATGTTGCTGCAAAGGCATATTTCATTCTTTTCTTATGGCCGAGTAATATTCCATTGTATCTATATACCACATCTTCATCCATTCGTCTGTTGATGGATACTTATATGCGTTTATTTTATGAAAGGTCTTAAGTTCATTGACTAAGTCATTTTTCTTGAAAAGAATAAAATGACCTGAGACCAGGGCTGTCCTAGAACCTGAAATGTGTAGGGGCCATGGCCAAGCCTTCTGTAGGCTTTGATCTTCACTGACTGAGAAGTTTAACCCTGAAGCCAAGACCGATTTGGTGTTTGCAGAGAAGAGCCTGTCACTTGTCCTGAAACTTCAATAAAGAAAATGGTCCACCTTTCCCAGGGTCAGGAAGTTTTAGGGTCATCTGACCACTTCATTTTACAGAGAACAGGCCTCCTCCAGGACCTGAGGCTCTTACCCACAATCTCACATCACTTTCCCAGCCCCAGACCTTCCTGCCCACCTGGTGCCTGGAACTTGTGTGTGTGTGTGTGTGCACGTGCGCACACATGCTTGCTCAGTTGTGTGCAACTCTTTGCAACCCCATGGACTATAACCTGCCAGACTCCTTTGTCTATTGCCATTTCCTTCTCCAGGAGATCTCAACCCAGGGATCGAACACACGTCTCCAGAGTCTCCTGCATTGGCAGACAAATTCTTCACTGCTGTACCACCTGGGAAGCCCTATACTAGAGGGTTAATTACTTATTTGTCAAATTAAACGAGCGTGCAGGTATTATAAAGATTTGATGAGGGCTGCAGAGGACAGCACATGACTCATCAGTGACCACATCCAGTCCCATCACCCGTAGTCCCTTCTTCTCACTGCCCCAGCCTTCCCCCTCATAAGCTTTACTGAGATCTAGCTACCTACCATAAGTATCACTTTCAGCATGCGCAGCTCGGTGGTATTTAGCAAACCCAGAGCTTCTTGCTCCTCTCCCTGCCCTGCCTTCCAGTCTCAGCATTTAGCCACTTTCTGTTCAGAACCTCGGGAGCTTCCTGTGACAGGAACACCTTCAGGCAGGTGCTTCTGAGGAAGGGAGATTGCTGGGGCACCTTTTGGTCACGACTGCCTCCAAGTTCTGCTAGTCAGGGATCTGCGTCTCAGAAGGCGAGGCCCAGATGGGCGAAACGTGAGCCACCTGGAGGCTTCCGGAACAAACATTGTTTGGGAGGTTGTCATGTTTTATTTTCTGTTTTGTTTTAAAAAGAAACATCTCAGCAAGAAGGAAAACTTTCTCAGTGAAAACGCAAACATGGCACTGGTGGCATGAGTTGAAACGTGGGCCGTTTCTGAGGCGGAAATGTCCTCTCTCCCTGGGGACGCAAGGGCTCTGGCCCTGGTCGTGGAGATTGCGTGGGCCTAAGAGTCACCCTCCGGCCAGGCAGCAGAAAGACATGCCCATAGCACCTCAGATGGACGTGGGTCTTCCTGGGCTACAGCTCAGTGCACCTATGGTTTTAATGGAATTTCCATGTTAGCAGATTAAGCCCATCTCTGCCCATAGCTCAGCTCTGCCAATTTCTTTCTGCTTCTCTGAAACCTGCAACAGCTCTCTATTGTCCACAGACTAAGCTCACATTCCACATTGGACCCACCAGGATTCAACAAACTTTGCTTCTTCTTTCCCTCCCTTTAATTTAGTCGAACTGAAGCACATGGTTTTATGGTGCCCCTCTGGACCCCTGCCTGAAGCATCCTCCTGCACCACCAGGTCTGAATCCTGCCCACCTCCCAGGCCCATCTCCAAGGCTCTGCTCTTCCAAGCCCTTCTTGACCATTCCCATGTGGGGTGCTCCTCCTTCCTGGGACTGTCAGGCCATTTAGGACATTTCTCTTGTTTTCCTTAAATTCTGTTCTTCCGTTGTCTTAATCTTTGTACTGGAATCATCTCCTTGAAGGGTGGGGCCATGCTATATCACCTTCTACCTCCCACAGCACCTGGCAGGGTCCAGTAGGCACTTGTCGGAGGGGAGATGTGTGTGTGGCTGACTTCTGGTTGTGAAGGTGGGGTCAAGAGCACATCCTTACTCTCTTAACCTAGTAAGTGTGTCCCTTACCCGAGGGACACAGGCGTTCATGTCAGTTCTTAGCCTTCCTGACTCAGAAGGAAGGGATTCTGTTCCCAGGTCTGAGACGGGACTAGAGGAGGGCTGTGCCACAGCTAATGTGTCTCTTGAGGGTCCTTGGTGTTTCAGCTACTCTGGAGAGGGATGTGGGGCAGAGGCAGGATGTTGGCCTCCCCATCCCTGGGCCAGAGGGCTTGCTCTGTGGCGGATTCATTGAAGACAGCCACCATGGGACTGGGAAGAGCCGGGTCAACAGCTAACAACGGCTAAGTGTAGGTGGGGATGGACGGGGTTGGGGGGCAGTGGAGGCAATCAATCTTAGTAAACCATTTTAATAAAGATTTGTTTGGGCAATAGCCATCAAATTAAATCTAGGGGGATATTTTGATGAGAAGCAGGATATCCGCATGATCTTAAAGTGTTTCTCCACAGAATGCTTCTTAATTGCAAGGGGAAGAATCATACAGTGGAGAAACCAGACAGCCTCTTGGCTGGGTGAACAAAATAACATTACCTAGACCTTGAAAACCTGCTAGAAGAAAGAAGCCAGTCACCAAGAACCATACACTATGTGATTCCATTTGTGTGATACGTACAGAATAGGCCAGTCCGTAGAGACAGGAAATAGTTGTGGAGGAGGAGTGATGTGGTTGGGAGGTCAGGGGGAATAATTGGTAATGAGTATAGGTTTCTTTTGGGAGTGACAGAAACAGTCTAAAATCGATCAGTGGAGATGGTGGCACCACCTGAATATGCTGAAAGCCGTTGCGTGATTAAATGGGTGAATGGCACGGTGTGTGACTTACATCTCAATGCTGCTGCTAAGTCGCTTCAGTCGTGTCTGACTCTGTGCAACCCCATAGACGGCAGCCCACCAGGCTCCCCCGTCCCTGGAATTTTCCAGGCAGGAACACTGGAGTGGGTTGCCATTTCCTTCTCCAATGCATGAAAGTGAAAAGTGAAAGTGAAGTCGCTTAGTCGTGTCCGACTCTTTGCAACCCCCTGGACTGTAGCCCACCAGTCTCCTCCGTCCATGGGATTTTCCAGGCAAGAGTACTGGAGTGGGGTGCCATCGCCTTCTCCGATAAAGCTGCTTAAAAAATTAGCATCATCAAGGATGGACAGACAGACATTGCATGCCTCTGGACGTGATATCCTGAGAAGGTTGCAGTATTACTTTTGTGGTATTCTAATCAGGGGTGTGTAATCTGAATCTATTCATGAGGAAATATCAGATAAGCCCCAAGTTGAGGGACATTCTACAAAATACCTGTCATGTGGTATCATCACAATATCATCACTGTGAAAGATTAAAGGATACAAAAAAGCATGATCATTAAATATAAAGTATAATCTTAAGGGTACTGGATTCTCTACTGGAGGGAAAAAGAATACCAATAAGTACATTAGTGGGACAATTGACAAAATTGGAATATGGACTGTAGATTAGGAAAAAACATTGTATCCATATTGTGTTTCCTAAACTTGGTCACAGTGCTGTGAAAATGTAAGAGAATTTTCTTTGGAAACACGTTGAAGTATTAAGGAATAAAAAACCGTGATGTATGCAGCCTGTTTACAAATGGTTCAGAATAAAAGATAATAATATGTAAAGATAAAGAGAGAGAAGGACAAAACAAATATAGTCCGGTGTTAAAAAACTGGCAATCTGGGTAAAGGGTAGACAGGATTTTTCTGCATTATTCTTGAAACTTTTCTGTTAGGTTTGAAAGTATTTTAAAATAAGAAGTTAAAAATTATACAGTTAAAAGTCCGACATTCTGAACTCTTATGGTTTAGGTATAGCCACTGCACCTAAATCCAAGTGGCTATACCCAGTGTAAGTGCTTTCCTATCACTTGAGGTCTACCAGCTCTACCTGTCAGGGACCACCTGGGGCCATGGGAAAAAAAGTCGTGGTACAAGGTGGCATTGGGTTGCAGGGCCCAGACGCCCAAGAGGGATTTTCTCAGGAATGCCAAACAGTAAAACCCCAAGGTGCTGCAGAAGCTTACTGTAGCCATTTGGAAGTGTGAGCCATTTCTCTGCTCCATCAGCACATCTATCAGGAAATACAGGTTTGATTATAAAGAAGTAAGTTTCTAGGGGGAGCTGGGGCCAGTGGACAGTGCACATAACTGGTCTGCCCTGCAGTGGCTGGTTGAGACTGACCCGACTGCCTTCCCAGCCTTCCCTGGGGGCCCGTCAGGCATCTGAATGCTTCAGCCAGAGCTGGAGTAGGTCCCAATGCTGCAGAGCTATTTTGGAGAAGTCTTTCTGGTATTAGTAATTCCTCTTTTTGACATCTCAGTGTGAAGTTCAAGAATTACTTGTAGACCTCAAAGAAACCAGCCTCAAGCCAACAGTCAATGATGGCACCATGCTGGGAGGGCATGGGTGCTAGGCTTCGGCCTGGGCTGCTCTGAGAGGTCATATGGATTGAACGTAGAAGTGGAATCTTTCCAGGGATCACACTGTGGCCTGACTCAGGGAGGAGAAATATAAACATAACCATCTTAGGTCCTATAGCTAGGGTTCTGTGGTTCGAGGCAGAAAGGGGGACAAGTGGCTGATATGCCAAAATCCCCAGGTTGGGCGTGGCCAGGTTTCCAAGGTCTGGGGCCTCAGTGCCAGTGGCTGGACTCTGAGTCCATTCTGAGGAGAGGTGTCTAATCCTGGAGCTTGGGAATTGATTTGGGGTAAAGGAAAGCAAAGAAAAGCCATGACCTTGGCAAGATCCCTGATTGCTTGGGCCCACACTTGGATGGGATGGCTGTGTGTTTTATTTCCCCTGCCAGCTTCTCCTCTGAGCTTAATGCAGAACCTCCCACAAGGTACCATCAGTGTTCCTGCGTGGGTTCCCCTGAGGACTAAGAGCTGGTCTGCCCCGTGCCAGGATGTAAGGACTTGGAGGTAGACTCACACACTCCTTAAAGGTAGACCCAGGAAGGAAGGAGTGAGCAGTTACATCTCCCCAGTGCTGTTTGTGTCCCATCATTTCATATTCTGCATGGGGTCCCTCACCCACCACCCCTAGGCATCAGGGCATTGGCACTACCACCAGCCATGGGGGAGATGCACATGGTTCTTAATGTAAGTCTGGAGATGGTGAACACAGACTGGAGGGAGAGGATAGGGTTGATGGGTAGAATTAAAATCGAGAATTTATTTACTCTTTTGGACTACCTGGCCTACCCATCACTCAAATCACTACCCATCAATCACTTTGGGTTTTTTAATCTATCACATGATGACATAGTCAAAGCTATGGTTTTTCCAATAGTCATGTATAGATGTAAGAGTTGGACTGTAAAGAAGGCTGAGTGCTGAAGAATTGATGCTTTCAAACTGTGGTGTTGGAGAAGACTCTTGAGAGTCCCTTGGACTGCAAGGACATCCAACCAGTCAATCCTAAAGAAAGTCAACCCTGAATATTCATTGGAAGGACCGATGCTGAAGTTGAAGCTCCAATATTTGGCCACCTGATGTGAAGAACCGACTCACTGGAAAAGACCCTGATGCTGGGAAATATTGAAGGCATAAAGAGAAGGGGGTGCAGAGAATGAGATGGTTAGATAGCATCGCCGACTCAATGGACATGAATTTGAACAAACTCTGAGAGATAGTGGAAGACAGAGGAGCCTGGCGTGCTTCAGCCCATGGGGTCACAGAGTCAGACATGACTTAGTGACTGAACACCAAGAAATCACATGGGTGATTTCACATGGGTTAGTCTTGTCTCCTCAACTCCTCCTCTCTTGTGTTCCCTGGAGTGTGGCCCAGCCCACAGCATGGAGCAGGATCCCAGCCACACCTGCTGACTGATAATGAGCTGAGAAGGAGCATGGCCCCTGCCAGGCTGTGATCCCAACTCCTGGCTTCTGGTTCTAGATCTGTGTAACAGCACCCTTGGCCCAATGGGGTTTCCCCACCACCATCACCATCCATGGGCCCCACTTTGTACTCATCCAAAGGAAAGTGATCATTGTTCTTGCCTCCTTGTTTGTGCTGAGATGGTTAATGAAATAAGATAAAGCTCCCACGACCATGTCCCTCTCAGTCAGGAAGTGAATGGGGGCTCTGTTCCAGCAGCCTGTCTGGCTCATCTCCCTCCTGCCGCCTGGCTCATCTCCTGCTTTCATGCTTGGAGGGCCTGAGTGAGGCTTGCCCTCGCCGAGGTGGGCAGGAGAGGAGGCCACCCCCACCTCTTCCCCCACCCACCATCCATTCTCCACCCATCCCTGGCCTGGAGGCTGACCTCCATGTGACCTCACCTGCTCCAGGTGTGTCAGCCAATGGGAGGCACTGGCAGGGGTCAGAGGAAAGGAAGAGAGAGGTTGGGTGTTGGCCTTTCCAGCTCCTTCTGGCTTGGCTGTGACCGCAGCTTCAGTCCAGCACTCCCTCTTCCTGCACCCAGCCCTCTGCAAACTCAGACAACACCCCCCTTCCTGCTCCTTCTGTTGCAAAACATCAGCATTTCACTCTCCCTGGTGGTCCTCCTCGTCCTGCCCAGACTTCTGTCAATAGTTACTGACCCCGACTGGCACAGAGACCCCCCACGTGGGCTGTGGGAACCTGAACCACCAGCTTGGCACCAGTACCGCCTCTGTCCACACCCCGCTCCCCCCACAGCCCAGTTTTGCTAAGAAGTTGGTTTCTAACACAGTCTTCCTCCTGGAAGCTCTGGAACAGCCAGTACACGAAGCCAGAAAAGCGTGGGCGTCCAGCTTCCAAATGGCTCTCGTGCTCGTGAGATGCCACATTCCTGAGAGTGCGGGGGGAGGGGGTGGGCCAGGGAGGGGGGTGACACGGTGCTGAGCGGCACCCCCCACCCCAACCCCGGGGCCAGGAATCTTCCTTCTATGTTTTCCTTTATGGGTTTTCATCAACAGACACCAGCCCCAGCTCCTCCCTGGACAGTCACGGGCCCTGGCTCAGAGATCTCTCCACAGCCCCTCCTTCCCCAGCAGTGGAAGCCATGGTTCTACCTTCCCCTCACTCCCACCTCCCACCCCTCCCCGCCCTCGGTCCCCTTCGCAGACTCTGATTGCTGGAAGCATCATCTCTGCCTCAGGAGCCACCGCCCTCCTTCATCCTGGAGCCTGTTGGCCACTCAGCCTGCTTCTCTCTCTCTCCCTCTTTCCCTGATGTTAGTCTGAATACCATCCGCCTTTTAAGAACTAGCTCCCCATTCACAAGCAACTTTTTGCTATTTCTCTGTCTTTATGATCACTTTGGAAGTTGCAGCATCAGGCCAGGCTGTTGTAACAGCAATTTTACCTTACTGTCCTGAGTCCTGTGAAAGTCGTTCAGTCGTGTCCAACTCTTTGCAACGCCATGGATGGTAGCCCGCCAAGTTCCTCTGTCCGTGGAATTCTCTAGGCCAGGATACTGGAGTGGGTAGTGATTCCCTTCTCCACCTCACACTTCATGGAGAGCAAATCACCACCTGAATCCAGTGTGTGTTCTGCTCTGGAGGACCCATCATTTTGCTTTTGTGCCCACCCCTCACCTCACAATTTCCTTTGTCTATCCCTGCTCCCCTCCACCACACTTTGGAGGATGAGACCAGCTAAAGAAAGAAGTTGTCAGGTACATGGTTTGATTGTTCTTCCTCCACTCTCAAAAAGAACCTCCACTGTATGAGCTGTTAAAACCCTCAACGATTCCTTGTTATGTGAAGAGTCATCAAAATACGCCTATTGCGTTTTAAGTCTTTACAAAAGACACCAAAAATTAGTGCATCATCTACTTAAAAGGATCCCCTTTGATAGCCATACCAATTACATTTTTAAAAAGAAAAAAGGTTTTGGTTGGATACCTCTGAGTCTGTTTTTTTTTTTTTCCTCCTTCTCTATGATTTGTGTGCAGACTTTTGAGAAGCAGGTTTTATAATAGAGATTCAGCCAGGCTAAATCACAGTGGCAGAAGCTTATGCAACTGTTAAAAACCTATGAGTTAAAAATGGAATAGTCTTGCAGAGTGGGGAAGGTAATAATATCAGTGATGTGAAAATAGAAAGTAAGAAATTAGTATTTCAGCAATTCAGATCTGTTATCCATATTTTTCTGCACCAGAAGATCTTGGTGTTATTTTCTAGAATATATCCAAGATGCAACCTCTTATTAGAAAAATCAAACTTTGCTCTCACAGATCCAACCCTCTGTCCCCAGTTAATCCAAGATCAGGAGCACTTTTTACAGACATTCGGCCATCATGTCACAAAACACATTTGGTATTTGTTAGAATCTGTGTGTTCACTAATGCTCATAAAGGAACAGATTTTAGATTTTTATGAGTGGGTTTTGTTAATTTGCTATTTTAAAAATACATGTGAGACCTTTACAGTTGCCATGGCGATATAATTTCCATAAACATGATTTTTGTGGAGATTTTTGCACATTGAAGGCTGAGGTTGATATGGCTGGGGGAAAGTAGGAGGTGAATTTGGCAGCCACCCTTGGCTGCTCCCTCAAATGCTACAAATCTGATTCCAAGAATCCATGTGATGGCAGAGACCTGGGTCTCTAAACAATACAATTGACTTGAGAGGCTTCTGGGAAGTGGACGTGATTAGCGGAAAAGGAGGCCAGTCTGCTCTCCAGATGAAACCAGTGCAGGGCTGGACTGTGGGCATGGTCTCTGCTAGTTAATGGTCCTGTCCGGGTCGCACTGACCTGCAGTCTCTCCAAGTGTGAATTTCATAAAACCTTTAAGAACTAGACACACTGGAGCTGCCCAAGGAATGGTGATGAGCTTGAGGGCTCTTTTATTCCTTTTAATCAGATTTGTTAAAAATAAAAAAATCCCATTTAATGCAAAATACTGTTAAAATGCTGAAGTCTGTAATGGAAAATAATAGGAAATCAAAACAAAGCAATATTCCTGTTAAACAAAAGAACATATTGAACCAGAAATAGTTTTATAGTCATCTTGAACACTAGCAGCTAAGGAAAAGCAGATTTAATTAGAAGAAGAGGTAGAGGGTCTCAGTGGCACCCAACTACTTTTTACCAATAATGCTAGATATTTGTTCAGCTCACAAATGGAGGGGCTTCTCAGTGAAACTTCATCTCCCAGAAAATGAAATATACAAAGCCATGGAGGGAGAAGCAGAATGAATAAGAGAGGATTTTCTAGAAACTAAAAATATTTTGGAAGAGAAATGACCAGTAAGAGGAGTTAAAAGTGGAAGTGTGTCAGTGTGAGATGAATTCCACTGAGGGCTCTCTAGTGAGCAGGCTGGGCACTCGGTGCCAGGAGCTGCCTAATTGAGCACCTGGACACAGCCGAGGGGTTTGAATCATACAGAATTATGAATCATAAGGAATTATGAATTACTAGAAAGCCATTGTGTTGACTGTTATTATTTATGTAGCGCCGGAAATACGAACAGGGCCACCCAGGGGACGTGCCAGACTCCCTGTCTGGCAGTGTGCTGATCTCCATTCCTTGAAAGTCGAACTGTGATACCCGGAGGGGGCTGTGTCTGCTCATCCAGTGTGTGCACATGTGAGCCTGCACAGTGGTGCCCCCAGTGTGCAGATGACAAGGGCACGTTCTGGTTTGCACAGGTTGGAAAGGTGCAGAGCCCCAGCTACACCACTGATAGTCTCCCCTGCACCCAGTGGACTGTCTGTGCACAGACTGGAGACAGCAACTGCTGCTGGCTTGTTGTTAAGGGTGTTTATTGAGAAAGAATGTTAAGGAGAGGTGTGGGGCGCCCTTTGATGCTTCCATGCACTGGAGAAGGAAATGGCAACCCACTCCAGTGTTCTTGCCTGAGGAATCCCGGGGATGGTGGAGCCTAGTGGGCTGCCATCTGTGGGGTCGCACAGAGTCGAACTCGACTGAAGCAACTTGGCAGCAGCAGCAGAGTAAGTGAGGCTTGGGGCAAGGCTCCTTCTGGGGGTGACCTGGGCTGGGTCCACCTATGGATGCCAGGCGGAGAGCTGGCACCTTTGTGGCTGGGACTTTCCTGTCGGATGCCTGGGATGTGTCTGGCCATCAACCGTGGGTGGAGTGACTTGTTTAGGACCAGGGGACTCTCCTGCAGTGATGCCTTCCAGGACTGCCCAGAGGGCTTCCCAGACATTCTTATTTGCCCTGAAATAGCCCAGAGGAATTTGGCATAGAGAGCTGCTGGAAAGTAGCTCACTGCCCCTTCCAGAGTAGGAATCAGAACCAGGATGGTGCCCGGAGCACTGTTCCAGCCTCTTCCCTTAGCACATATTTAATTTAGAGTTTTGGTTTTTTTTTCCTTTTCTTCTAACAATGCATCAGTAGCAGGCAGCATGGGGTTGGGGGGGCTGGTGGGCGGCTCGGAGAGGGTAGGAGCCTGCTGAGCCAGGAACACCGTGGCCACGGGACGGGAGCCTTTCTGCCTGTGATCCCCTCTAGCGGCTGCTTCCCTGCCATGGGGCGGAGGCCCAGGTGCACACTGCAATGGGGAGCTTTGCCCTGGGGCATTGCCATCTGAGATGCTCAGGATGCAGGAAGGCCAGGCTGGCCCTTACTCTCCCTACCAGGAATGGGAAGATTTCACTCTCAGGGTGCGAAAAATAAATTAGAAACAGAACCACCTGCTACACTGCCCAGAAATGAGGGTGTGGGAGGGAGAGGCCCCCTTTGGGTTTGGGAACAAGAAGGGCATTTAATGATGGGGAGTTGGGAATCCCCAAGTTTTTGTATGTGTTTTCCCAAATCCTAGTGATCCTTTTCAGGGTATTCTTTATTTTGCTGAGGGCCAAGATTCCACTCTACCATATGATAGCTGTGTGACATTGAGCAAGTTACTTAACGGCTTGTGCCTTAGTTTCTTCATCTGCAAAATGGGGATAATAATAGTACCTACTTTGTAGAAGGTGAAATGAGCTATTACACATAAAGTCTTAGAACTGTGCTTGGAACACAGTGAGGATTACATTTTTCCCCCAAGCTATAAAAGGATTAATGTCTTTTGCCTCTCCTTTTCTCCTATGTCCCAGCCTTTGGTAACTACCATTCTACTCTCTGTTACTAGGAATTTGGGTTTTAGTTTTCTTATGATTCTGTGAGTGAGACCATATGATATTTGCTTTCCTGTGTCTGGCTTATTTCACTCAGCATAGTGCCTTCGTGTTCCATCCATGTTGTAAAAAATGGCAGGATTTCCTTCTATTTTAAAGGCTCAATAGCATTCATATATATATGTGAATATATATATGACATTTTCTCATCTATTCACTCACTGACAGACATTTAGGCTCTTTTCATATCTTGACTATAATACTGTGATGAATATGAGAATGCAGCTATCTCTTTGAGATAATGATTTTATTTCCTTCAGATAAAAACACTGAAGTGGAATTGCTGGATCATATGGTAGTTCTATTTTTAATTTTTTGAGGAACCTTCATACTGTTATCCCTAGTGACTGCACCAATTTATATTCCCAAGAGTGATCAAGGATTCCCTTTTCTTCACACCCTCTCCAACACTTGCTATCTCTCGTCTTCATGATAACAGCCATTCTGACAGGTGTGAGGTGATATCTCATTGATTTGCATTTTCCTGATAATTAGGGATGTTCAGCACTTTTTGCTGTACCTGCTGGCCATTTGTTTGTCTTCTTTGGAGAAATCTCTATTCAGGTTTTTTTTTGCCTATTTTTATTTTTTTAATTTTTTAAATTTATTTTTTGCCTATTTTTAAATTGCTTAACAAAATAAATATTATCGTCCTTGGAATTTGTACTGGGTTGAAGCCAGTCCTCCCATTCCAGCCCTGAGAGGACCGATGCTATGTGAGCCAGCAGGGCCTCTAGACTGTGCGCCTATTGAACACAGGACCAGTCTTCACTCAGCTCTGCCCTCTGGGGCTGGTATGATGGCCAGCTCCCAGCAGGTCCTCAGTAATTTAATATCAGGACAGCCAGCTGGCGACATGGCTGGTGTATGGTCTTATACGGTGGTTCTTCAACCTCAGGGTGTATCAGAAACCCTGGAAAGCTTGTGACCCTAGCTGTCACATCCCAACTCTTATCCCCAGAGAGTTTGTGTTAGTATTAGTAGGAGTCGGGTGGGGCTGAAGAAGTTGCATTTTTAAAACAGAACCCCATTTGATGAACTCCTGGGCAGCCTCAATCTGTGGTGTTCCCGGAGCCAGGCCTGGGGGAGAAGAAGGGAACCAGGGGCGACCACTACCAGCAGGGCCTGCCTGCGGGACCTCCCTGCCTTTGGAGCTGGGAGGGGATGGTGGTGTCCCTCTCTGGAGCCCTTGCTCTGCGCTGGCTGGTGGACACACCACGGAAGACTGGAGCCTTCCAGGGAGAGAGATTGAGGTTGAACTCTGTCTAAAGCCTGTTTAAGTTGGAACCACTCTGCAGGAAATGGTGAGGTCAGGGGTTTCTAGAAATCCTAAAAGGAGCCCCCAGGATGTAGGTGGGTATGTGGGTCCCTCAAGGCGTCTCTGCATGTCGGGGCCCCATTTGTCCCCTCACCCTGTGCTGATCGCTCCAAGGAGGCCTTCCTTCACCAGCCACCAGCTCGGAGTCTGCAGGCAGCTTTGGCCAGGGTGGTGCCCTCCTTTCTGCCCAGGGCCACCACTCTGAGCACTGAAAGCGGCTCCCGGTTTGGGTCATTGGAGCAGTTCAAGGGGTTATCCTTGAGGCTCAAAATGAAGCCTTTGGAAAACAGCTGCTAGCTGAACCTAAGCGGCCCCGAGAAGGGACACCCTGGAGTCAAGCGAGGAGGAATGTGCTTTTACGGGGCTGTGTGTTTAAAGATACCTCTGGGGTTTGTTTCTTAGCAACAGGGCTCATCCAGAGCACACTGGCAGTGTCGGAACATCCAACGATGCCCACAAGCACCGTAGAAAACACAATAAAAATCTATAGAGTACTCGAGAAAAGTCTGAGCATAGCACCTCCAGTGGGTAGAGAAACTCGGAGCCTGGAACAGATGCAGGAGCCCTTGGTTTGGATTGGAGAGCTCTGAGGGAGAAAAGTTCCTACCCAGGGACACCAAGCCACCTTCCTCCAGGCCACTTCCTTCCGGGCAGTGGAACAAACATCACCTGGACGGCTCTCCTCTCCTCACACCTCCCTCCTTCCCCGCCACCTGGAGACCCAGCGTCCAGTCAAATGGCCTTCTATAGCGTGTAATTGCAGAGTGGCAGATTTGCGCCTGGAGGGGATATTAGATCCAGATCCAAGGGTTCTGAAGCCATTGGACCTTTAGCAGTCTGGTAAAACCTTCGATTCCTTCTCAAAATAATTGTAATACACTTTTAGTACACAGACATATAAAGAAAACAGTGATATTAAAAAATGGTTATCAAAATATTAAAAACAAATCTGTGTAGAGAAACAGCATGCTTCTGTATTAATACACTAAATAAAAAGATCCAGCAGTGAGTCTAATAAGGGCTATAACTTTGAAATAGTAATAACTGTCAGTGATAGTTTGACAAATATGCTTCTCAGCCTCAGTGTGGTATGGAACTATCTGTGATTTCGATTGGTGATGAAGACCAGGTTCTGCTAATATTATTGTAGCTGTCACCTACGTTTATAATGAAAGGAAATGCTAAAATTAAGTTAAAGGTTAGTGAAAATAAAGAAGTAAGTTTTTCCAGTCCTAGTTCATGGATCCCCAGAGGGTTTGTAGCCCCCAGTTCACCCCTGAGAACCTCTTCCCTTTCTAATCTACTTTGTACTTCTGTGTACAAGCAGCAAGACACTGTTGAGCAAACATAGTCAATAAGTAAGTGTTGATGTCATGGCGGTGTTAGGGCTGCTGTGAGAACCTGTGACCTGTGTCATCAAGGAGGCTGGCGCCCTCAGTTTCCTCTACCGAGGGGCATTTGCAACACAGGTGTCCCGGGTCAGGGTCACTGAGATGTAAGTTGACTTTGGAAAGAGGAGAGCTTTTGACCATGAGATTCTTGAGGGACAGTTATGGGGCTTTTTTCAGTTTTCTCTAATATTTACTATATGCATTTAACAGTTTTGAATATGTGTGTATGAAGTGCCAAAAATTTAGTCACTCAAATAAATCCTGGGTCTGCAGTGCTGGTCTCATGAAGCTGGGTTTCAGTTCTCCAGGGGATCTTCTTCTTCAGTGAATCCTCCTGACCTGTGTCTTTTGCATTGGCAGGCGGGTCCTTTACCAGTTGAGCCATTGGGAAGGCCCCTGAGTTTCAGTAGAAACCAGGAAAACCAAGGTAGGGAGGTTGACAGTGCTGTGCGGCCGGGTGCCACCAGGAGATGGAGAACAGAGCCAGTCAGGAGGCCCCGGGAGCAGACCCTGGTCCATGGCAGAGGCCCCGACACCTTGGGGTCAGAGGGGGAGATGCTGTCTCTTGGGCTGCGCCCAGTGCACAGGCCTGCAGGCGGGTTAGGTGGGCAGGGAAACCTCTCTGTGTTCCCAGAGTCCCTGAGTCAGCCACTGGGCAGAGTTCCTGGGGCCCAGGCACTCTCTGTCAGCCACAGGGAAAACCCACATGTAGATGACCCCACCAACCTCTGAGCAAATGTGCAAAAGCACCCCTCCCCACCCCAGTGGTTCTGCCCCATCGCTGAGCAGGAAGGTCATGGGCCCCATGGTGTTGGTTCTGCCAGAACAGCTTTATTCAGTTTCAAAGGACCAGGGCCACCAAAGTGACACCTAAAAGGGTTCTTGGGGAACATACTGTCCAAGCATCTCAATTTACAGACTCGGACAGCAAGGCTCAGAGGTGAGAGGGGCTCTCCCAGGCTGTGGGGCAGTGGCAGGAGGCAGGGAGAGAGCCCAAGGCCCCTGACTATGAGCCCTGAGCAGTGTGGTGTGACCGCATCGTCCTTCTCTTGCCCCACAGGGATGCAGGATGGAGGTCATGCCTGAGTCCTGAGCCTTTTGCAGGTTATAAAGCTCAGCTTGTTGTTCTGATACAACTATCTGAGAGTCAGTTCAGCACCCGCAACAGTGTCACGTGGACAGTTCTGATAAGGTGATCTGGATTGCCGCCTTGGTTACTTATTGCACACTGAGGTTCTACCAAGTGGTGCTTCAGCCCTCCATTCCTGACTCCGCTCTTCCGAACCTCATGCAGGTCAGTTAGGTTCTTTGTGCCTCAGTTCAAACAACTTGATGTTACTAGTACCTACTTCATAGGTTTCGTGTCATACGTGGCGTAATACACATAGGACTCTTGGAACACTTGGTGGTGGGTTACTATCTTTCAATCAGAAGTGTCAAAAAGCCAATTCAACTGGCTTAAGAAGAAAAGGAAATGTATTGCCTCGTGGAACTGTGGAATCCTGTGGTACAGTGGATTTCAGGCCTTTTTGGATCCAGGTGCTCAGAGATGTTCTCAGGCCTCGTTTTCTCTTCCCCGCTCTTGGCCCTAATTCCATTCCTCTGTGTTTGATTTTTAGGTGGGTTCTTTCTACGCGGTAGCTCCCAGGTATTCCACATTGATGTCTTTTACACTAGCAAGTCCAGTCAAAAGAGGGTTTTTTTCTCCTCCCAGTTGGTCCAGTAATCTCCTGGAACTGAATCTCATGGGCCTGGTTTGAGTCATGTGCCCGTCTCTGTGGCCCAGGGAGTAGACTGTCTGGATGGTCCAGGTCTGTATCGCGCTTCTGCCTCCTGGGGGAAGGTTAGTCCCATCCTAACTTCAAGGCTTGAGTGTGGGAGAGAGGAAGATCCCAGAGGAAGCTAGGGGCACTGTTTCCAGAAGAGGAACTGATATGAAGTAGGTAAAAATTACAGATGAGCAGACAGGTGAGGGATGTGGCAACCTCACAGAAACAGGGGTGCAAGGGTGGGGACGCTACCATTTGCAACACTCAGAATGGAGAGAGCTGAGTGGAGGAAGGGGCCACAGCGGCTGCAACCGACTTGCCGGCCAAGCCAAAGGACAAAGTATTAGAAATTGCCCCTGAGGTAAACCCGAGGCAAGGATGAGGGGTTTCCTTGGGGAGATACTCATGTTGATTAGTAGATTTCGGTCCATAAGTCCAGTCCTATCTACCAGTCTGTGCCCTGTGTGACAGGAAGCACCTTTCTGGAGGAGCTATGGGGCAGGCAGCCAGTGGGGTGTGCTTCAGAAATCTGTTATGGAGTCTGAAGACTAAACATCCCCAGGGCTGCACGTGAGCTGGGGCTGTGAGAGGACTCCTGAAGCCCAGAGCGGGTAGGAGTCAGGCTCTGACAGTGAATGAATCAGAGAAATGGAAGGGGGCACCAGGCTGGGTATCAGGGGACTCTGGGGCTGCAGACCTCATCACCCTCCAGGGGAAGACCTGCCGGGCACTCACAGGAGACAAGCTCACAGAACAGGTATGGACTGTCACCCCTCATCCCATGTTATGAGCAGGGTGGAGAGTGTGCCAGGCCTGGCACAGGTGAAGGTGAGCACTGTGCCTACCCCATTGCACACAGGATCAGGAGATGCAGGAAGGGGAGCAGGAAGTTAGCAAGCACCCTGGCTGGGAGCTGAGGGTTCTCAGAGAGACAGATTGGCCTGGCCTGGGTCTCTCACAGGCCACTCTCCAACCCCTACCCCTGCAGAGCACCCAGGGGGGTAGCGTGAGAAAGAGGCAGGATAGAAGAGAGCCAGGCCCCTGAACTCAGCAGCCAGGTGTGGCTGGCCCTTGGGTAGCAAAGTAGGGGATAGCTAAGAGGCAACAGTCAAGTTTGGGGCAGCGGCTGTGGGCCAGCCTCCACCTATACCACCCCTGCTGGGGAGAATGGAATGGGGAGTCCTGGGAGTCCATCAGATACAAGGTTTCCCAAAGTGCTAGTTCCGAAGGAATAAAGCAACCAGCTGTTTCTACAGAACTGTGTGCCTTACTCACTCACCCATTTTCCAGCCCCCTTTTAGGTGACTGGGACCTACAGTGGCTAATTTGAACTTCCAGAATATCAGAGGCAACTACATTGTGACCACAGATTTGGCCTTTCACATCTGCAGAGCCTTCTTGCCCTAATAGGCAATGTCTGGTGGTGAGCTCTCCCCAGAGCCCGCCTAGAAGCTGGCCTGGGGCCGAGTCCCGCCCCCCAGCTCCTGGGCTGCCCTCTCCATCATTCTTCTGCTTGTATAGACTGGGAAAGAGAACCTCCTGCTGAGGATGCAAAGCCCCAGATAAGACTCCCTCCACATAATGACTTCTGCTCCCAGAAATCCATGAGTTTCGGAAGCAACTCTGTCTGACCCCGTGCTTCTCTCCTTGGCTCAGTAGTCAGACGGGGATCACCAGAAAAGAACACAACTCCTCTCCCAGCTGCCCCTGGCAGGTAGACTGATGGTCTCTTCTTGCCCCAGGTCTCAGAAGCACCTCATTAAAGGGGGTGACATACCGGCTCCTGGAGCCTGAGTAGGGTGACTGCAGGGGAAGAGTTAGAGGGACTGGGCTGTACTAGGGGGCAGAGGGGAGGCTGTGTGTTCTGGGCTCCCCAAGCTGTGAGGGCCCCTATCTAGGGGCCCTCATTTTGGCATTCACATGCTGCCTCCCTGTGGGTTGGGCCTCTTTAATCAGCATGGCATTCAAATCAGAGAAGAAAAAGGGGTTCTTCCCGTATGCCCAAAGCCATGATGAAGTTAAATCATGGCGAGATTACAGAGGATCAAAGCTCCCAAGTGGTTGCTCTGTGGGGTGTGAACGTCCCTGGTAAAGACTCAATTCTCACTAAGGCTGCCAGCGACTGGTGAGTTAGTAGACATCCAGAGGGCACTTTTCTTGTTCTGGTAAAATATCCATAACATAAGATTGACCATATTAACCATTTTTACATGTACAACCCTGCGGCAGTAAGCGTATTTACGATGCCATGCAACCTTCACCGCTGTCCATCTCTAGGACTTTATCATCTGAAGGCGAAAGGCAGTCTCCATTCAACAGTTCCTCCCCATTCCCACTCCCTCCCCCACTGGTAACCTCTGTTCTACTCTCTGTCTCTGTGTGAAATCATACCATATTTGTCCTTTTGCGACTGGGTTTCCTTGGTGGCTCAGACGGTAAAGAATCTGCCTGTAATGCAGAAGACCCGGGTTTGATCCCTGGGTCAGGAAGGTCCCCTGGAGAAGGGAATGGCTACCCACTCCAGTGTTCTTGCCTGGAGAATCCCATGGACAGAGGAGCCTGGTGGGTTGTAGTCCACAGGGGTCACCAAGAGTTGGACACCACTGAGCAACTAACACTTATCCAACTTAGCATAATGTCATTAAGGTTTATCCATGTCATATCACATGTCAGCATTTCCTTTTAAGACTGAATGACATTCCACTGTAAATATTCCACATTTTGTGCCTCCATTCATCAGTGATGGACACTTGGGCAGGACATTTTTGAAATGCAGTGGTTGTTCTGTGGGACTCTCTAGACATCTGGCTATGACATTGCTCCCTGGTGGTCTATGGGGTTGATTTGGAGCATCTGGCTGCCTGGGAGGAGGTATGCCCAGAGGTGAAGAGGAGAGAGGCCTGCTGCTCCCAGGTAAAGGCCTAGTGTGATGGGCAGGGAGGTTGACCCCGAGCATCCTTTCCACCAAGATGACTCATTCAAGCCAGTTTTGTGACTCCAACCCCTCTTATGGGTGACTGGTTCAGAAATTGACAGGTGACTCAATGATTATTAATCAGGGAAATGCTTCCTCATGCCTGAAACAGGGCTACAGGAAGAGGCTCTCTTTATTCTTGCAGACATTATCATGTCTGTATTGAGATTCCTGGAACTGCTACAGCTGTCTGGGTACAGCCTCGAGTTGAAGTGTGGCCATGCAGAGATGGGAAGAGCCTTGGGGACACAACTGAACTGCTTTGGACTTCTTATCAGTTGCAATGATGTCACTCAGGCTAGTCTGAGTTGGCTTTGTGTCACATTCAGCCCAAAGCAAATCAAGAGGTACCATCTCTGGTATGAGAGGTTCCTCAACTAGACTTTCCAAGTGGTTATCTTTGGATACAAAGCATACAGGGGAAATTTACAAGCCTCAAGAATGACATGAGCCTGCCATTAACTGTTCAGTTCAGTTGCTCAGTCATGTCCGACTCTTTGCGACCCCATGAATCGCAGCACGCCAGGCCTCCCTGTCCATCACCAACTCCCGGAGTTCACTCAAACTCATGTCCATCGAGTTGGTGATGCCATCCAGCCATCTTATCCTCTGTCATCCCCTTCTCCTCCTGCCCCCAATCCCTCCCAGCATCAGAGTCTTTTCCAATGAGTCAGCTCTTCGCATGAGGTGGCCAAAGTACCGGAGTTTCAGCTTTAGCATCATTCCTTCCAAAGAAATCCCAGGGTTGATCTCCTTCAGAATGGACTGGTTGGATCTCCTTGCAGTCCAAGGAACTCTCAAGAGTCTTCTCCAACACCACAGTTCAAAAGCATCAATTCTTCAGCACTCAGCTTTCTTCACAGTCCAACTCTCACATCCATACATGACCACTGGAAAAACCATAGCCTTGACTAGATGGACCTTTGTTGGCAGTAATGTCTCTGCTTTTGAATATGCTATCTAGGTTGGTCATAACTTGCCTTCCAAGGAGTAAGCGTCTTTTAGTTTCATGCCATTAACTGTAGACGTAGATGTACTGCAACAAGTAACCACTTGTGGTTGGTACCTCAGCCAGTTGCACTGTCCACCCACTGTGATATCCAGAGGACCGTGGGTGGTGTGCCTGCCATTCCGTCAGCCTGGGTTCGATCCCTGGGTCAGGAAGATCCCCTGAAGAAGGGGATGGTTACTCACTCCAGTATTCTTACCTGGAGATTTCCATGGACAGAGGAGCCTGGTGGGCTTCTCCCCATTTGCACCTGCTTCTTCCAACCCTGTGGAGGTGGGCTGGATCACTGCAACAGGTAATGTCCTGGGTCTTGGAGTGCAGGATAAACCTGACTCTGTGCTGATCTCACCTCTAGAGATGAGATTGGAGATGCTGAAGTTGGCAACTGCCCTTCAACATCCAAATGTCCAGGCGCCTGTCTCCGCTGATGAAGCACAGGAAAGGGACATAAGGGAACAGGACTGCATTTTTAACCAACACTTTGTGCTCTGCTTTGGGACACCATTGCCTTTGAGGGGGTGGCTGGGAAATGAAATAAGTTCTCTGTTTATGGGTGATTCTCTTGTCCTGCATGTCATCGGTCTCTGTGAGGTGGCTGCTGCTCAGAACAAGCTCATCCCCAGGGATGTGCTCTTAAGGTCAGCAGCACATTTTTTTTTTTTTTTAAATTTCAAATCACTCCCAGAAAGCACACTCAAAGAGGGTGAAATTCATTTCTGGAAAGAGGCAATTTGCAGCCCAGTGAAGAAGTGAATAAAGCGGATGATGGAGCCGAGTACTCTGACTTCTATCAGGGTGAACTGTGGCCAGGACCCATGCGTCTGAATCCTGATGTGGATTCTGGGGGTCTGCTGCTGTAGAGATCGCGCCCTGACAGTGTGGGTGCAGGAGTCACAGCCTTGCAGGGGAGGAAACATGTACTTTGGGGCTACTGTCTATGTGGCATGGTTGTTCACATATCTTGAAATGTTCCTGGCATTTCATTGTGGTCCCCTAAACCCTTTAGGGACATTTTCCTTGATGTGTGCTTGGGTCTGTTTGTGTTCACTTTGGGGGTGTGGGGTGCTCTGGGACACAAAGTCCTTAGGCTGCTCATGTAGCTCCTTCGCAACAGGGCTTTGCTCTCTTGTTGCCAGGCTGTCCCCCGAGGGCTTCTGTCCTGTTCTCTTTCCCTGTCCTGTTCTCAGACCCTGATGGGTCTGCAGAAAGAATGGGAAGATACTTCGTGAACTGCACAGCCCCCCAAGAAGCTGGGTCGTTTCCATTTCAGAAGGCAAAGTGATTAAGTATTCTGGGGACTGGATCCTGCAGGTGCCAAAGGCTAGAACATCAATAATAATAACCACCCCGAGAGTGGAAGGGTGCTCAGAGAGGGGAAGTGCTGGCTGAGGTCCTGCAGTGAGTGCTAAGTGCCCAAGAAGGGCTGGAAGGCCACAATGTGACTCTGCTCTCCTTTACCACTCGGCCTTTCCTAAGGAGTTTGGAGCACATGTCGGCAGCTGCTTTGTCTTCCCAGGACCTCAGCCTGTCTCTTATCCATAGAGGGTGTGAAAAGCAGATCTGTCTCCTCGGCTTGTGTAACTATCATCTTCTCAGCTAAGGCAGTCCTGGGAGGGCTCTGCTTTAATGTGAGCTGTGTACAGACTGCAGAAGCAGGTCAGGGTGTGGGATGGAAGCCCAGTGGAAATGGACTTACCTGTAAGCTAACCACCCAGGCTTGCCCTCAAGCAGCTCATGGTGCATTCAAGGTCAACCACGTGACCCCTGAGAAAAGACAGGAAGGCAGCAGAAACAGCAGAAATCCACAAACACACCTTGCCCAGTTCTTTAGACACACGTCTTTGGGCCTTAGTTGATGCCTCTGTGGAGATCTATTTATGTAATAAACTCTTACTAAAGGCCTGCCACGTGCCAGGCATTGTACCGGTGCCTGGAAGATACAGGGGAGAAAAATGCAAGCTCTATTTCTAGTGAACTGATACTTACAGCACTTTCATAGCACTTACTGGAGCACCAAAGAACTGATGCTTTCAAACTGTGGTGCTGGAGAAGATTCTTGAGAGCCCCTTGGTTAGCAAGGAGATCCAACCAGTAAATCCTAAAGGAAATCAACCCTGAATATTCATTGGAAGGACTGATGCTGAAGCTGAAATGCCAGTACTTTGGCCACCTGATGCAAAGAACTGACTCATTGGAAAAGACCCTGATCTGATGCTGGGAAAGATTGAAGGCAGGAGGAGAAGGGGGTGACAGAGGATGAGATGGTTGGATGGCATTGCTGACTCAATGGACATGGGTTTGAGGAAACTCTGGGAAATAATAAAGGACAAGAAAGACTGGTGTGTTGCAGTCCGTGGTGTCGCAAAGAGTCACACGTGACTAAGTGACTGAACAACAACGAGTGGGTGCCCTGCACTGTTCCAAGCACCAAACGCTTCCTGTAAAGTTGATGACAACACAGGAGAGGTAGAGATTATTGCTCTCATTTTCAGATGAAGAAACTGAGGCCTAGAGAGGTTAAGAGATTGTCCAGGGTCTCACTGGTGGTAAGGGGCAGAGCCATGGCTCAGACCCAAGGAGGCTGGCTTCAGAGTCAGCTTTCTCACCTTTTGGCTACACCCTTCAAAATGCTCCTGGCTTGTGCAGGGGGAGAGTATACCTTCCTAGGACCACTCTCCACCCAGGAATTGTCCTCCATTCAGATTCATCAGATACTTGAGTACCTTCTATGAGCCGATTATGCTTCTAGGCAATGTAGAGACCTCAAAGGTGGACCAGACAAGGCTGGGGCCCCTGAAGGCCTTTCACTGTGGTGAGAGAGCTACATGCAAGTAGTACATAGTGGCAATCAGAGGCCCATGGGGGCCCGGGGGGAGCATGGGCTGGCACCCCTGTGCTCCGAGCTGGAGTGCTCAGGGAGATTGTATAGCAAGAGGGAGTGTAAGCAGAGAAGATGGTGGGGGAGGACCGACAGCCAGCTAGTGGGCGGGTGAAGAATAGGAAATCAGCAAAATCTGATGAGAAGAGGTGGCCGGTGGGTAGGAAGCGCAGCATGTAGGGAGGAGCCTGTGCTGCAGGGCTTGCCACCCATTAGTGAGTTCCCTCCTGAGCCTGGCCTGGCCCCCTCTGGTCACAGTGGCTTGGGGAGAGCCTTCTCTGGACTGATCACAGCCAGTCTCCTGGTTGGTAACATAGATATAACCTCCAGAGCTGCTGAGGTTTCTCTGAGATTCCACTGAAATCTCACTTCCATTTTCAACCCCCTAGCTCCCGCCTTTCCCTCCCTCCCTACTCACATGTCTGCCCCATTGAGCATCACAGCTTCTGCGTCCCTTCCCCGTGGCCCCCTTGGCTGAGTCAGCCTACAGCCACCATAGAAGTTCCCAACTTTCTCTTGGAAGCTCGTCCCAGGGGTGCTGCTGCAACCCCACTTATACCAAGGTCCAGCTAGGATGACTGTGTGACCCCCTGCACTGTAGGGGTCAGGTCCAAACCTCCCAGACCTACAGGAAGGCCTTCATCAGGCCAGCTGGTTTAAATTCTTGGCCCTTGCCTGAAATAAGTAGATTTATCAAATCCATGTGCTCTTTGCCCGTTCAAGAAACTAGCAAGTGGTACAAAGTGCAGCCCCAGAGGTGGTCTCACTAGAGAATGATCCATGGGGAGCCAGACCAATTCTGTCTGGCTTCTGTCTTCAGGAAAGGCTTTCTCAGGTCCTAGGAGAGGGTCTATAGCCAAAACCCGAGTCCATCCCCTTCCTCCTGTTCTCTTGATGGAGCGGAGGGTCTCCAGTCCTCCAGCCTCTCATTCCTCTTTCCTGGTGGCCACTGGGTTTCTGAAAACAGGACCAGTTGGTGTTTAGCTAGATTTTGCTGTATAAGAAACCTCCCCTAGATGTAGTGGCTTAAAACAGCAGCCTGTGGGTTGTGATGTGGGCTGGGTTCAGGAGGGCTGGATGGCTGGAGCCTCCTCCATGTGGTCACATCCCCCAGCAGATGGGCTGGGCCTGTTCATGTGGTGCCTGGACAGGGCTGTACGAGAGCAAGTGCAGGCGCCTGTGGTTCTTGCTCTCGGCTCTCAACTGGTATGATGCCTCTTCTAGCACATGTATCGGCCCGTGAAAGTCACAAGGCCAGTCTGGATTCAAAGGGTGGGGAAACAGTTTCTTTTCATGGGAGGAGTTGCAAAGCACATTGCAAAAGACATGGGTTCAGAGAGAACTGGGGCCCTTCCACTGCTGAGGTTTCTCTGAGATTCCACTGAAATCTCATTTCCATTTTCAACCCCCTGGCTCCCGCCTCTTGCAACTGACTACATTCGGGTGTGTGTGTGTTAGTTGCTCCCAGTTGTGTCTGATTCTTTGCGACTCCGTGGACTATAGCCCACCGGGCTCCTCTGTCCAAGGAATTCTCCAGGCAAGAGTGCTGGAATGAGTTGCTATTCCTTTTGCCAGGGGATCTTCCCAACCCAGGGATCACACCTAGGTCACCTGCATTGCAGACAGATTCTTTACTATCTGAGCCACCAAGGTGGCCTGACTACAGTTGGTTAATGCACCTTTACTCTGGGTCCTGTCTGTTAAATGAGGATAAAGATGTGGATTGTTGTGGGAATTGGGTGAGGTAATATAGTAAAATGTTCATCTCTAATGCATGCTTGATGCATTATAGATCCGTCATCAGAGCCATAGTAACGAGTGTTGGAGGGCTGGGAAGGGGTCTGTCGTTAGACATCAAGCACACGTCTGGCCAAAAGGAAAGTAGAGGCAGTTCTCTCTTCTTCCTCCTCCGTGCTTATTAGCCTGTCCCTGTCCACCTGGAGTGGTCCTCAGGGAGCCCCTCCTCCCTGGCCCCTTCCTCTGTCCTTCCCCATGGCCCTGTGGTCACCATAGTCCTCCTCTCTGTCTCTGAGTCAGCCTGTCATCCCTCAGTGGGAGGTGGGGCAAGAGACGTTAGCTCTGTGTCCAGGAGGCACAGAAGTCGGATGGCCCTGCTTCAGGGCCAATGAGCCTTTCTCGTCCTAGGCTACTGCCTCCAGTTGTGTGGGTCAAAGGTGATACTGCACGTGGCTGGCAGCTCTGTGCTTTGATAATAACATGCTCTGTTGGCCAGCCACAGAGCACAGTTTAAGACGAAGGAATGTAGACCTCCACCCCTTTTTGGAAGCGTGTCAAAGAATTTGGAGCTACCTTTTGAAATCACACCTTCATTTCAAAAAAGATGGCCCAATCTGTCCTTTCTCTGCTGGATTTTGTAACACATTTCTCCTCTGTTAGTGAACATCATGGACAATTTACCAGCCCCATATTACCCTCTTTTCACTCTCCACCCCCAAACTAAGATTTTCACTCAGGAATCCACACCCCAATACAATCTGGGCATTATAAAGAAAGCTGAACCTACTCCTGGCTCCCGGGGTGAGCCCAGTTGCTTAAGACAGCAAGTACCTTCCATCTTCTGCCAAATCGTTGGTTCAAAGGCCGGCATGTGACAGTCCACTCTGGGTAAATCTCAGGACTCTAGATTAGAATACTAGGACGGAACTGTTCTGTCATCTCTGGACAAGTGGTATGTGGATGTGAAAACTGGAACTGCTATGATCATTTTGTCACCATGAGAGAAGTTGGTCTTGCAATAAAGTTGATGCCATGAAAGACAGAGAGGTGGAAGACATTGGGTCTGTGCTGAATCACCGAGTCATGGAATCAAACTAATCCTGGATTCTTATTAATAATAATACAGTGAACAGTGGTTAAGGACTTAGTGTGTTCCAGGCATTTCAAGTGCATAATTTCTAATAAGCATTACAAAGAGCCTGGATAAGGTATTATTATAACTCCTACCTTACAGATGAAGATATAGGTCAACAAATTTTTGATGAGGAGACAGGCCTCTGGAGGCAGAGTAATTTGCCCACGTCCCCACAGCCAGTAAATGATAATCAGGAATCGCGCTCAGCAGTCTGACCCTCGAGCCCACTTTTTCTAACCACTGCCCACGCTGCCTTTCGGAACTTTTCCAATTATGTGAGCCAATGACTCCCTTTGTCATTTGAGCCTATTGAGTTGCTTACTTCCAAAATGAAGAACCGCAGCGGACACCCTCTCTCTGCAGGCGTGGCATGCTCCCGTGACATGAGGGCTGCAAAGTCAGCCCTGCGTGGAGAGAGCCGGCCTGAATCCAGCCCCAGGAGCCCCAGCGGGAAGCTGTCCCTGGCATGAAGCACACACTGGGGCCACTCCGCATGGCCCGGCTCCAGGAAGGAGCAGGTGTGTCTGCCTGCCAGGCCTATGGGGAGGCCCCAGCCAGACAGGGAGCACCTGAGCACCAACCCCAAACAGGCCTCCTGCTGCCCTCCCCCCTCCTCCCTGGCCCTCTGGGAGGTGGGGCACCAGCTCAGCCCAGCCACCCCCTTCTCCACTGTTACTGCCGTGTGACAGTGGAAGCCGCCATGGCTTCTCCAGGTCTCTTGCTCCGGGAGTCTTTTCCTGGCTTCCAAACAGGAACCCTCAGCTTCCTCCTTCTCCTGCCACCTTCAACAGGTGAGCCCGACCCTCCCATCTAAGAGCCCAGCTTTGCCAGCTTCACTGGGGGAGATGCTCCAGGACTGGGGGCTGCATCCCAGAGATGTTCCTGGATGTTCAGGGGCTGTTGTCGCAGCCCAGGTGTGGTCACACAGCATCATTTCTTTTCTGTGTTAGGTGTCTGCATGCCATCTGTCCTCTGGTTTGATTGACTGCAACGTGACTTTCTCTGTCACCAATCATGTTACCGAAGGGAATATGTGAAGTCTGGCTGCTTGCTGCTCAAAAGCCAATAAACAGGCCAGGTTGGTGGAAAGGAAAGTTCGCTTTACTCCAGATGCCGGCAACTAAGTAGCAGGTGGAGGATGGTGGACATCTGTCCAAAGGCCGATTCTCCCTGCACACTGCCTTCCCGCCACCAGCCACAGCAACCAGCGGGGTAAGAACTTTTCTAGACAGACGTGGGAGGGGAGACTACATGCAGAAACAATACAGCCATCTCTGACCATCATCTTCAAGCTGATCATCAGTGGTCTGACCAGTGTCATCTTGAGTATTTTAGATACAGTTAATCTTCAGTTCCAGGGTCCATCTGTTCCCATTTCTCTGAGGCCAGTTCTCGGGACTGTGGCAGCTTATGTCACGAGTACAGGCTGGTCATCATGTAGTTAACTTCTCCTGGTGTTTTAGTATCTGTAAGACCGCTCACAGCATATGGCTCAGAATATTAGCTCTAGCCCTTGAGAACTGAAGGCCCTTGACTGTGCTTGGTGACTACATTATTATTATTTAGTCTCCTTTGACTGTTTTCTTTGTTCCGTATTTCTCACTTCTCTGGTTAAACTTATTCTTTGACTTAAGTGTTCCTCAGGCAAAAGGCAGGTCGATGACATGGAGGGGTTGCAAGGACCACAGGGTCCTGCTCCGTTTCAGTAAGATGCTGTTTGGTGGGCCACAGAGTCGGATCTTAACAGGTGCCTGAAACTTTTTCTAACCGAAAAAAGGACTTGTTTTTCTTTATTTATTTTGGCTGTGCTGGATTTTCATTGCTGTGTGGGGGCTCTTCTCTAGTTGCAGCAACCAGAGGCTACTCTTCATTGAGGTGCTCCGACTTCTCATTGCAGTGACTTGTGTTGTTTCAGAGCACAGACTCTAGGCATGCGGGCTTCAGTAGCTACAGCATATGGGCTCAGGAGTTGTGGAATCTTCCCGTACCGGGAATCCAACCTGGGTCCCCTGCATTGGCAGGCGGCTTCTTGGGAAGTCCCAAGAGAATTTGTTTTTGAAAACAGAGAAAAAGTTACCTCAAATTCTTCCATGGGCTTTCTTGGTGGCTGAGATGGTAAAGAATCCACCTGCAATGCAGGAGACCTGCGTTTGATCTCTGGATTGGAAAGATCCCCTGGAGGAGGGCATGGCAACCCACTCCAGTAGTCTTGCCTGGAAAATCCCCATGGACAGAGGAGCCTAGTGGGCTATAGTCCATGGGGTCTCAAAGAGTCAGACACAACTGAGCAACTAAGCACAATTCTGCCACAGCAAAACAATTCTCATCTGCTTAATACACTCCAATCCTTGTCCACAGATGTAAATATTTTTAAATAGTCCGCTGTACAGTATACATACTATTTTTGTAGTTTCACTTAAAACACTTGTCTGGCTTGCTGCAGAGTCATCATAATTGTAATTTTACTGGCCGCGTAGTACCGTGACATATGGATGCATACAGAGCTCCCGTCTCCATGAGGCTGACATAGTGAACTCAGAAGTTATAATTAATCATGTTTTAAGGTGGAATGAAGAGTAGTACCATTGGCTACAAGCCACTAGGAGAGCAGGATTCATTGAGATTTTCAGCTTCACTCACGTTCAAGAGTAACTCTGTTCGTCAGGATTCTGCTCTGGCATCATCTCCTAGGAAAGATTCTCTGGGTCTCCCTGCTTGGGGTGAAGGATCTCCCCTTGCTCCCAGGAGGGCTCGCTGTGTTCCGTGTACTTTACATGCTCGAATTCCGTCCTCACATCCCTATGAGGCAGGCTACTCTCATTACCCTAGCTTCACAGACGGGGAAACTGAAGCCTAAAGAGGTCAGTCACTTGTGAGGATCTCATGGCTTCTGCGGGGCGGGGGAGGTGGGGGTGGTGGCGCAGCCATTCTGGCTCCAGAGTCCCTTTTATAACGTGGGGTCCCCCCCGCCTCTGCCCTATCCCCCAGGACTGACCTCACGGACTGTGTTCGTGACTTCTGTCTCTCACCACCTTGTGAGATTCTTCAGGGCTAGGACACTCCTGTTTGTTTGGTGCACGTGGTTTTTGCCCAGTTCTTGGCACCCAGCAGGTGCTTCATAAATGCTGCCTGAATACATGGAGGAAATGAGTGGATGAAATGAATTGGTATGCTTTTAAGGAAGGGGCGACTTTGCCCCCAGGAATGAGTGCCTCCAGGCCTGGGTGTTCTGATGGGGGGTGTTCTCCCACCACCTGTGGTGCACAGGTCAGGGGTCCCCAAGGCCTCCGCTGCCGAGGGCTTCAAGCAGGGTGCCAGGCCGAGGTGCCCTCCCTCCTGCCCTGTCTGGGGGGCCACCGTTCGGGGCACCTGGGTCAGCTCTCCCAGCATCCCAGTGATGAGCGCCCTCGGGTGCTGGCACACCTGGCCTCACGCTCACTTGGGTGCCACAGGCCCAGGGCAGCCTTGTCCTCTCACTTGACTCAATGAGGACAGAGTGACTCCAATTCAACAATCTCAGTGCAAGCAGATGGCAGCCGCTACAAACATGTTACTTGTCATTTGGGTGATCGAATGAGGGTCAGCCGCAAGCCCAGAGGCCTTGCCCATGTGGGTGAGACGCCCACTGGGTTCAGGGGCAGATGCTGGGCTCTAGTTCCCGAGTCTATTGCTGCAGCAGTGTCCCCAGAGCAGCGCCTCGGGCTTCACCTCATTGCAGGTTCTCACTACAGTGATCTCAGAAGGGCTCCTCAGCAGCTGTGACCTTGGGCAGAGCCCCTCTCTGTTTTCAATCTCAGTGTCTACCCATCCATGGAAATTGCATCTTGTCAGGTTGCAGATTCTGCAGAGATGGAAGCTGTGTTGTCTCCTCCACCAAATGTCACTGCTGCTGCCCTTGCCCATCTGTCCACCTGACTGACCACCCTGAACGCCGGACCTGCTGGAAGGCAGGAGGGACAAAGCTCGGTCCCCTGGGGCCTCCGTGCCAGCCTGGGCTCCTTGCCCTGGTCAGTACACAGCCGCCCTCCTGGTCCCATCCCCACTTCCTCAGTTTAAGTCTGAATCTGTTGTGACAAGGCTCAAAACTGAGGAACTGAGAAATTGCACGTGGTTATATTTCTGCTCAGGCTGAAGATCTTAGGGAAAGCCTGGGGTCCCCGAGAGTCCAACGGGTCCAGTTCAGTCCTGCAGCTTGTCCAGGGGTGGGAGTATGTCTTGGAGCACATCAAGGATCTGGTAGGGGAAGCTGAGGGCAGAGGAGATTTGCTAACAAGCACACGGAGGCTGATGCAGTGCCCAGTGCCATTAAAATTAATTATCAGTTGCAGTCAACCTGCCCCCTCACCCTCATCAGCCTGATGTAAGAGGGACAGAGGAGGGAGCTGGTCTTGTTTTCTCTGTCCTCAAAGGAAGGACAACAGATTTATTAGTGGTAGCCATAGGGGCTCCCTGCTCTCCTTCCTTTAAACCATGGAGCCGTTTCCATTGAAAAATCTAAGGCCCCGTAGTGGCTGTAGTCTTGAACCAGGGCTGTTACCTGCGGAGTAAACCCCCTTATCCACCCGAAGGCTTCTTCCTGGCTGCCTTTCCCCGAGCTCCTCAATCCTTGAATCCCTCAGTGACTCCTCAGAGTTTGCCTGAGGCCCAGGGGGAAATACAGAGTGGGTAAACTAGTCATTTCTGACTAGGGAGACGGTGTGGAGAGGGGCACCGGGTGTGGGGTAGCAGCTGGGGCTAAGGGCAAAGTGATCCCAGGTACCTTACACCTTCTCTTTACTGGGGGGACAGAAAGCTCACCTGTCCACCCTTCATTATTTTCCTTCCTTGAAATTGATGCTCGGAAAGGTATAAGTTGTAATAAACGCACTTTCCCATCTCTAATTGGTCAGAGATGGATAGAATGTCTGCTCAGAGCTGCTGACAACAGGCGCAAACCCCCTGTTACTGCACTGAAATGATGAGCTTCCCACTTACAAGCCACCTTCTAATGAACTGCTGCCACCTCATTAGGGCTCTTTGTGCTGTCTGGAATGGTGAGAACAGTTCACAAAGCCTTTTGCCACAAGTCCAGGATCGATGGGGCAAAGACACTGGCAGATTTTTTGTTAATGTATTTTTATTTCTGTTGTATTGAGATATAATTGACATACAGTATTGTATAATGATTTGACTTACACACATCATGAAATGAACATTCATCCTCTCATAAAGAAACAAAATTAAAGAAACAGAAAAAAATTTCCTTTGTGATGAGAACTCAGGATTTATTCTCTCACCAACTTTCATATGTAACATGTTGTTGTTTAGTCGCTAAGTTGTGTCCAACTCTGCAATCCCATGGATTGTAGCCCACCAGGCTCCTCTGTCCATGGGATTTTCCAGGCAAGAATACTGGAGTGGGGTGCCATTGCCTTCTCCAGGGGATCTTCCTGACCTGGAGATGAAACCTGCTTCTCCTGCATCTCCTGCATTGGCAGGTGGATTTTGTACCACTGAGCCACATGGGGAGCCACATGGGAAGCCCCATATGTAACATAGAGCAGGGTTAATTATATTTATCACATTGTACATTGCGTCCCTAATACTTATCTTATAACTGACTGGAATGTGGTACTTTTGACTACCTTCATCCAGTTCCACCTTCTCCCACCCTGTCTCTGGTAACCACAAATCCCATCTCTTTTTCTGTGAATGTGTGTGTTTTTGAAGTATAATTGACCTATAACACTATGTTAGTTTCTGTTACACAACATAGTGATTTGATATTTCTTACATTTCAAAATGATCATGGTAAGTCTAGTTACCATCTGTTGCCATATAAAGATATTGTATAATTATTGATTGTATTACCTACAATGTACCTTTCCTACCAACGACTCACTTGTTTTGCAGCTGGAAGTTTGCACCTCTTAATCTCCCGCACCTATTTCTCTCCTCCCCCTCTGCAACCACCAGTTTGTTCTCTGTATTTTTGACTCTCTGTTTTGTTATGTTTGTTCATTTGCTTTGTTTTTTTTAGATTCTACATATAAGTGAAATCACTCAGTATTTGGCTTTCTCTGACTTACTTTACTTAGCATTAATACCCTCTAGGTTTATTCGTATTATTGCAAATGGCAAGATTTCACTCCCTTTTTATAGCTGAGTAGTAGTCAATTTATCCATTCCTTATCCATTCATCTATTGGTGGACACCTAGGTTGCTTCTTTACCTTGGCTATTGTAAATAATGCTGCAATGAACATAGACTATATCTTTTCTAATTAGTGTTTTCATTTTCTTCAGATAAATACTCATAAGTGGAAATGCTAGATCATATGGTAGTTCTATTTTTAATTTTTTGAGGATCTTCCATACTTTCACAGTGGCCGTACCAATTTGCATTCTCACAAAGAGTTCATGAGCGTTTCCTTTTCTCCATATCCTCACCAGCGCTTGTTTTTTTTTAATTTGTTTGGTTTTTTTTTGATGATAGCCATTCTGACAGGTGTGAGGTGATATCTCATTGTGGTTTTGATTTGCATTTCCCTAATGGTTAGTGATGTTGAGCATCTTTCTGTGTGCCTGTTGGCCATCTGTATATCTTCTTTGGAATTTAATCTGTCCATTAATTTCCCAGATAAGAATACTAAAGTGGGTTGCCATTTCCTGACCCAGGGATCAAACCCACATCTCCTGCATTGGCAGGTGGATTCTTTATCACTGAGCCACCAGGGAAACCCTACTTTGAAACTATTTTGATTCTGTCTTCCTAGGGCTTTTGTCCAGTTTCCAGTTGAAATGATTGCATAATGATGAAAACTTGATGACCAGACTGGCTGAATTAGAATCTCAGTGACCCAGGAAGATGTACTTTTTAGTACAATTTCCATTGTTTCTTATGCCACCCCCCACCAGGTTTGAGAAATGGAATCTTATAGAACTGAGTCTGACCCTGAACGTGATTTCCCATTTATCTCATTCTGGCTCTGAGTTGGACACAGTTAGCAGTGGGATGTGTTCTGTAAGGTGTGGCTTGTCCTTTCATTAGGCTATGAAGTCCAGACCAAGGCTTCCCTTACATTTCCTTCTTGAGACTCACACTCAAGTTTTGCCAAGAGCTGTGCTCAACCAACTCTCCCTGGAGGAGTGATGGAGGGCATCCAGGTGTGAGTCTCAGCCACTGACGAGCGGCGTATCTTAATGACCACAGATCCAGCTGCAGGTGATGCCTGGAATCCAACTGGACTTCCTGGCCTCCATCCCAGGGGAACACATTTTCTCTGGAGCAGCTGCTTCAGAGGAAAGCTCTACCCTTCTCCCCATTGTGACCATCCCCATCCCCTCCTCACCTGCCTTAAGCTCAGAACCTTCCACTACTCCCTTGTGAGTCAAGAGAAAACCTGAGCCTGAAGGGACTCGGGAAGGATGATTTCAGCCCGCAGGCTCCGTCCTGATGGGAGACTGCCAGCTCGCTTTGCCCTGCTTCTCCTCCTCCTGTCCCCACCACCTCCCCAGGACCCTTTGGGACATCCAGGACGGAAGTGAAAGAGCCCTTCCCCTCCCACTGCCCGCTCCTGGAGCCTCAGCCCTAGCTCCTTGGGGAAGCCAGTGACCTCAGCAGAGCCCTGGCGGCCAGAGGGGGCTGTGACTGCAAAGCCCTCTGGCGTCTTTGCTGTAAGCCTCTGTCGGGTGGGGGCAGGGTCCTTCTCCGGCTTCCCCCACCCATCTCTCTCCCTTGGGGTCATGTAGGACAGAGAATGCATATGTCTGCACCTAGGTCCCAGGTGTCTTTCAGCACACTGGTTATGGTAGTTGACAGTTCAGTTCATTACATCATTTTCTTTTGTGCCAGTTAGTGTTTGGCTGGACCTTGTTGCTGTTTAATCAATCATGTCTAACTCTTTGTGACCTCATGGACTATAGCCAGCCAGGCTCCCCTGTTCTATGGGATTCTGCAGGCAAGAATACTAGAGCAGGTTGTCATTTCCTTCTCCTGGGAATCTTCCCAACCCATGGATCGAACCTGCATCACCTACATTACACGTGGGTTCTTTACCATTGAACCACCAGGGAAGCCCTGATTGGACCTTGGCCCCCGCCAGAAACATTGTGGTCAGGCCCCTGCCTCTCCTGTGGAGGACAGCTTCCCTGACTCAGCTCTAAGTCTTGTGGGGGATGCTATGGGACAGAGTAAAAGGCAAGAATTGTGGGCTAATTTCCTACAAGGTTATGTGGTTTTCTGGTTCTCTATCTGGGAGGCCAATCTCTCCACCTATCAGAAGGATTCTCAAGCCTGATTATGTATTAGAATCAGTTGGGGGAATGTTTCTTTTCTGTTTTCAAATGAGCAGTCATTGGACCCATCCCTGTGCCTCTGGTGGCCTGGAGGTACTCTGCAGGTACCCTGCAACCTGCATTTGTATAAACCTCAGTTCAGTTCAGTTCAGTCGCTCAGTTGTGTCTGAACCTTTGTGACCCCATGGACTGCAGCACGCCAGGCTTCCCTGTCCATCACCAACTCCCAGAGCTTGCTCAAACTCATGACCATAGAGTCAGTGATGCCATCTAACCATCTCATCCTCTGTTGCCCCCTTCTCCTCTTGCCTTCAGTCTTTCCTAGCATCAAGGTCTTTCCCAGTGAATCAGTTCTTCACATCATGTGGGCAAAGTATTGGAGTTTCAGCTTCAGCATCAGTCCTTCCAATGAATATTCAGGACTGATTTCCTTTAGGATGGACTGGTTGGATCTCTTTGCAGTCCAAGGGACTCTCAAGACTCTTCTCCCACACCACAGTTCAAAAGCATCAATCCTTCAGCACTCAGCTTTCTTTATAGTCCAGCTCTCACATCCATACATGACTACTGGAAAAACCATAGCTTTGACTAGATGGACCTTTGTTGACAAAGTAATGTCTCTGCTTGTTACTATGCTGTCTAGGTTGGTCATAGCTTTTCTTCTCAGGAGTGAGAGTCTTAATTTCATGGCTGTAGTCAACATCTGCAGTGGTTTTGGAGCCCCCAAATAAAATCTGTCACTGTTTCCATTGTTTCCCCATCTATTTGCCATGAAGTGATGGGACTGGATGCCATGATCTTAGTTTTCTGAATGTTGAGTTTTAAGCCAACTTTTTCACTTCCTCTTTCACTTTCATCAAGAGGCTCTTTAGTTTTCCTTCGCTTTCTGCCACAAGGGTGGTGTCATCTGCGTATCTGAGGTTATTGATATTTCCCCTGGCAATCTTGATTCCAGCTTGTGCTTCATCCAGCCCAGCATTTCACATGATGTACTCTGCATTGAAGTTAAATAAGCAGGTGACAATATACAGCCTTGACATACTCCTTTCCCAATTTGGAAATAAATTTCCTAGTTTGGAAATAAATAAACCTCAGTTGGAGAATTCTAATGTGTGAACCAGTTTGGAAAATCTGCAGTAGATCCCACTACCCCTCACCTTCTCGAGAACCTTGCTACCCGCTTCTCTGGTCTGGTTATATCCTCATCCTCTCCCTCCTTAATTCGACCTGGGGCCTGCCTGTCCCCGCTCCATCTCTGCAGTGGATGACCCTGTCCACCAGCTCCTCTTCCCCGAGACTCCTCTGTGTCTGGGACACACGCTCTCACCTCTCTCTGATCGGCCCCCCTCTGTCCCCTTTGTGGCCTTGGTGTCCCCTGGATCTTTCCTTGAATTCCACCCCTCCTGAGTGACCTTATTCACTTTGACGACTTCCACTACCTGCAGGCGACCCTCCTGAGCCTGTCTCCAGCTCGGCTCTGCTCAGCCCATGGGTACCGTCCTCACTGGCTTCCCCACCTGGTTTGTGGCTCCACATTCACCACATAGTGTGGGAAACCAGATACCCAGAGCCAACTGTGCCCCCTTCTCCCTTCTCCAAAATGAACAGGCCCCTCAATCCCCAGGACACCCCCCAACCGGGGGTCCTTCTTTCCCCTGCATCTACTACCATGCTTCCCTGCCTACCTCATCTCATCTCGTCTCACCTCCCAGAATCTGCCTTATCCCTTCTGCCCCATCCTCCCCTTGGGGGTCACAACCCTGACCTGTGATTCCCCACTGAAACCAGCCTTCCCAGGGGCTGCCTGGTTGCCTGGAAGAGGAAGCCAGGCCCCATAGCAAGGCTCTCAGGGTCACCCCCACCCCCAGTCTGACAGCTGCCCACCTCCAGCCCCATCTTTCATCCCTGCCCTGCACGTGGCACCCTCAGAGTTCCCTGCCACCCTCTGGGCTTCTGGACAGACATTGTAGGTTGTCTTTGGGGTGTTCTTCCCCTCCTCCCCTTGACTATTTCCCATTGGCTTTCTATACCTTTCCCCTCATCACGTTTGCTTCTGTGAAGTCTTTCCTGATAAACCAAACTTGATTCGTCACTGTTCTTTCTGGAACCCAGTATCCCCACCAGAGTGTGAGCTCCCTGCAAGGGACCCAGCCAAGTCTCCAGCACCAGCCTGCACTCTCTATTCCAGGGCCTGGCACTGGCTCAGGGTTGGTGCTCATGGAATAACTGGTTGGACTGGTAGGACTAACTGGTTGCTGTTGGGAGTGGGGGCTCTTTCTTTAGCAAGTAAGATGCATTTAAAATAACACCTCTTCATATGCAACTGGAGAAGGAAATGGCACCCCACTCCAGTGTTCTTGCCTGGAGAATCCCAGGGACGGCAGAGCTGCTGTCTGTGGGGTCGCACAGAGTCGGAGACGACTGAAGTGACTTAGCAGCAGCAGCAGCAGTGCTAAAATAATTTTTTAAGTTTCCTGATGAGTAGATTAAAACGATGTTTGTGTGTTATAAATCCATTCACTGAATGCTTACCTTTTATAGCATGTGCAGGCATGTGTGCCAAATCGCTTCAGTTGTGTCCAACTTTGCAACACTGTGGACTGTAACCCACCAGGCTCCTCTGTCTATGGGATTCTCCAGGCAGGAATATTGGAGTGGGCTGTCATGCCCTCCTCCGGGGGATCTTCCCAGCCCAGGGATCCAACCCACATCTCTTGTCTCCTACATTGGCAGGTGGATTCTTTACCACGAGTGCCACGTGGGAAGCCCTTCTGTGGCAAATATTACCTTATATGGCAAAAGGAATGATATCACCGACTCAATGGACGTGAGTCTGAGCAAACTCCAGGAGATGGTGAAGGACAGGGCAGCCTGGTGCGCTGGCAGTCCATGGGGGTCACAAAGTGCTGGACATGACTGAGTGACCGAACAAAAACAACAAATGGCTAAAGGGACCTATCACCGTTGTTTCCTAGTAAATGAAATTATTTATCCAAATTAATAACTAATTTGTAATTTATCCAGATTGATGCAACTGCAGGTAATATATGTACATATTGTACGGGTTGGTATGTGACTAATGTGCTTTTATTTTTCTACATGTCTTAGTTAAAGTCCCTCCCACACCACACCCTTGTTGTCTTTTAAATAAAATGTGGGTTAGCCCAGCTTCCCCAGCAGATAAGCCTTCCTCTTTGCTGATGTTTCCTGTCCCCAGAGCAGCAGGCTGGCTAGGCCTCCCTGTCTCCATGGCAAGCAACTAGATGCATGAAGAGGCTCATTGGCCTCTAATCAGTTTGGTAATTCTGGTGATATGCTGTTTCGGGGCAGAGGATGATTTAGATGACCTTTTAACTAAGAATTTCTGAGTTCAGGGGTTTCCTTATGCTCAAATTTTTCATATCAGCTACATGTTAGGCTGAGCAATACGAAACTGCTGTTATTCTCTGACCTACCAAGATGGCGATTTCTTATGGTTCAGTCGAGTAAGAACTTGTTCCCATTTCCTAGGCAGCATGACCATGGTGAGGCCACAGCTACAAAGAGACAGGGGGTCACAGAACCTCAGCCAGATCCCACTGAGTCAGGACACTGTTGGCCAGAGTCAGGGCACCATCTGCTTCCCGTGAAGGACATTGGCCCGGGCAGGGGTAGGGGAATGTGGAGAGGTTCAAGAATATTTTGAAAATCATTAAGGATGAAGTTTCTTTCCTTTTTCCCTCCAATTCTTTTTATTGTAGTAAACTACCCAGAATCCGTTCTTAAGTGCACAGTTCATGGGCATTAAGCAAATTCAAACTACTGTGCACCTATCACCACCATCTGTCTCCAGAACTCTTTCATCTTACAATACTGAGACTCTGTGCACATTAAACAATAGCTCCTCATAACCTCCTCCCCCCAGACCTTGGCAACCAGCACCCTATTTCCTATTCCTATGATTCTGACTACTCTAGGTAACTCATATAAGCGAAATAATACATTTTTTTTTTTTGTAACTGGCTTATTTCACTTAACGTAATGTCATCAGGGCTCATCTATATTGTAGCACGTGTCAGAATTTCCTCCCTTTTTTAAGGATGTATACTATTCCACAATATGTATAGATCATATTTTGCTTGTCCATTCATCCATCTGTAGACACTTGGGTTCCCTCCATGTTTCAGCTATTGTGAATAATACTACAATGAACATAGGCATACTAATATCTCTTTGAGACCTTACTTTCAATTCTTTGGGGTATATACCCAGAAGTAGAATTCCTGGGTTATATGGCAAGTCTATTTTTAATTTTATTGAGGAAGGGCCATACTGTTTTCCTTAATTTTTAATGTAAGGCTGGAACACCCTAGACTGAAAAGAGCTCAGGTTTCTGCTCTGGACAAATCTGGGTTTAAATCTGGGCTCTACTCTGTAGACAAGTCATTTAGCCTCTTTGATCTTTGGTCTCCCCATCTGTAACATGGGGATAATAATAACCATCATGAACTGTCATAAGAATTAGAGGCAGTGTGAGTAGGAGAGTGTGGTAGCGTGTTGTAATGCACTATGGGGATGCAGTAAATGGCACCTGTGTTAATGTTACTTAGTATTTCCCCCACGTGCTCCTGTTCACCTTCTACCATCTTTCCGCTTTGGCTGTGTGTTTTAAATGGTGTCATCTAGTGTTTATCTCATGTCTCACAGTATGACACATAAGCAGAGGCAATGGATGGTGACATATACATTCTAATGGTCCCTATGTCCTATTTCCTTCCATGTCCACCACTGAGTCCTGAATTCATGTCCCCATCATTTTTCAGTTCTCCTTTCTCCAAGTTTGTCTTTCTCATCAGACAGTGGTGGGGTCAATGCCTACCCATGCGTGAGACCTTGGACAAGATACTTACTCCTCCTTTTAAAATTAATTAGTGTATTTATTTTTGGCTGTGCTGGGTCTTTGCTGCTGTCCCGGCTCTTTCGCCAGTTATGGTGAGTGGGAGCTGCTCCTGAGTTGCAGTGCTCAGGCTTCTCATTGCGGTGGCTTCCCTTGTTGTGGAGCACTCAGGCTCCGGAGCTCAGTCTCAGTAGAGTGGCACCCAGGCTTTGTTGCTTGGAGGCATGTGGGATCTTCCCACACCAGGAAGCAACCCATGTCTTCTGCATTGGATGGAGGATTCTTAACCACTGGACCACCAGGAAAGTCTGAGATACTTAATTCTTGACTCTGAGTGTACATGCGTGCTTTAAAATGTAGGTTTTGTTAGTATTAATAGTGAGGTGTGGCAAGGCCAACAGATCAGGAAATGGCAGCCATTGAAAAGATAGTTTGTTACTCACAGTTCCTAAGAGGAGAGGGCATGCCACACTTTGGAGGTGCACATGTGGAAGGACCAGGGACTATTAGGAGGCAGAGGAAGTTAGGGGGAGACATGGGCAGGAGACTTTGCTGTGATTTCCATGTGAAGGAATGTCAAGACAGGTCAAGTAGGCTTAGGATGGGCTACTGTTCCCCAGGATGTAGGGACTGCCTGAGCTGTCTGGTGCCTGGCTCTGAGTGATTAGGGCAGAAGAGGGTGAGAGTCTATAAAAGAGCAGTCTGGATGTGCATTCTCGATTGTTTGTCTTGCATAAGAAAGTCATTTGCTATCCCTAGGAATTGGCTAGCCCTGGGAGGGGGATCTCTACAGAGTCAGCAAGTCTCCAGATACCAAAGCATCGGAAACACCAGGTTAATGCAGTATGTAAGATAGTATGATAGACAGAATGATGCCCACCCCCAGAGATGTCCATATCCTGATCCCAGAACCTGCAAAGATGCTACCTTACATAAAAAGGAAGGACCTTTCAGATGTGACTAATTTAAGGATCTTAAAAATATGGGGCTTACCCTGGATTATCCAGTGGGCCCAGGATAATCAGAAGGGCCCCTACAAGAGGGAGACAGGAGGATCATAGTCAGAGGGAGAGGATGTAAGGATGGAAGCTGAGGTCTGAGAGGAGAGAAGATGTATAGCTCCTGGCTTTGATGACAAAGGAAGGGGCCATGAGCCAAGGAATGCAGGCAACTTTGAGAAATTGGAAAAGGCAAGGAAACCATTTACCCCCAGAGCCTCCAGAAACGAGCCAGCCCCGAGGATCCATTTCAGACTTCTAACCTCCAGCATTGTGTTTCTTTAAGTCACTACATTTGCAGTAACTTGTTACAGCAGCCATAGAGAACTTACACAGATAGGAGGCATGCCAGCTAACTTGCAGGGTTGTTACAGGGCTCAGAGCCCGTGTAGAAAAGAGTCTGGCTTGAGAAAAGTGTCAGTAAAAATGTAGTGGTCTTATTAATACCTGCAGGGCTCTGGGAAGTTTGGGATGAAGTAAGGACCACAGACACACTCACCACATTGCTTTGTGCCTGTGGCTGCTCAGAAAATCTCTGGCTCTCTGTCCCTCCTCTTACAGGTCTGGGGTGTCTGGGAGAGCCCCGTGAAGGAAGGGTTCCGGGAGATGCACTCTGGCCTGAGCTTACTCCCCTCTGCAGGCACCGTGGTCAGTGTGTGTGCTGGGGGTCATTTCCTGAATTTACCCTCTGGGTGGCTTCCCTGTCCCCTCAACGACTCCAGCTCCTACCTCTGAACTCTTAGGCCCTAAGGAGCTTTGCCGCATGAGGTTGGTGTCCTTTCTACCTGCTGCCTGTTCTCCTTTCAAGTGGCTGCATTGTGGCTCCTTATCGGCAGGCATGGATTGTTAGGTGACATCTGTGTTCCCCTGAGGCCTCAGGACTGTGCTGGGTCCTTGGCTGCCCAGGGCCATGCCTCCTCCAGGCTGGTACATTGGTGTCTCTAGTGTGGGTGCCAGTGGTCTGAGCAGCAAAGTGCTGGATCTGAGTTGTTTCTCTCAGAGCTCCCAGAGGGCGAGCCGCTGGGCCCCAGCTCATGATGGGCACACGTGCCGCTGCGTCTCCCAGCGCCCTCCAAAGGCTGTCCCCTCTGGCCTCTCACAGGGACGTTCGTCTCGGCCTTCACCGTGCTGTGTGGCGCCCGCACGGACCTCCCGGACAGGCACGTGTGCTGTGTCTTCTGGCTGAACATCGCCGCGGCCCTCATCCAGATCCTCACAGCCATCGTCATGGTGGGCTGGATCATGAGCATCTTCTGGGGCATGGACATGGTCATCCTCGCCAGTGAGTAGCTGTGGGGCTGGGGCTGGGCCGGGACGCGGGGAGCAGGGCTGGAGGTGGGGTGGGGGCCAGGATGGGCTGGACGTTTGTTTGTGATCCTGTTGGGGGTCAGGTGGGGGCTTTGCAGGGAGATCTGCACGGCTGGGCCTGCTCCTCCCGCAAGGGCTCACTGGTGTCCGTGGCCGCCTGGTCTAGAGGACTCTCCCCGCACACCCAGCCCTGGGGCCTGCAGGGTATCACGAGAGCATCAGGCAGAGACCTGAGCCAGAGGGCATGAATAAGCAAGGGAGAGAGCGCCTGTTCAGCTCAGACATACCAGGCATCGCGTTTGTCAAGGAAACAGCCCGGTTGGCAACACTGGGGCAGCAAGGGTGTGGCCCATGTGAGCTCAGCCCCTCGTGCCTCCACCATGCCATTTCCAGGAAGAAGGAAGAGGCCACCGGGCATCCTTGTGCTCAGGAGACCCTGTAACTGCTTTTTATTCAACAGCCAGAGCTGCATAGTTTCAACTTCTTTTAAAGTAAGTTCTTTGTTCCTTGATACTAAAGCCTTCCTCTTCCTGATCTGTATTCAGCGGACCTTCACCAGTCACTTAACACAAACTTGATCCCGACACAAAACTGCCGAAGAAGACTTGATTAACATTTTAAAAATAACCCGGCGAGATCTTCAGACAGACACCTATTTTAAGCAGCCGCGCTCGTCACCCCGTGCCCCCGTGCGGGTCCCTGTATTGTCACATGTTCTGTCTACCTCATTAGGCCGAAGCTCCTCACTCACATGGAGCACGTCCTCACAGGCCCTTTGCCCTTCTCCCCACACCCCACGCTCCTCCTGTGCCCCACACCCGACAAGACCATTTGCAGGTGGAGTGCCTGTGCCAGAGGTGAGCTGTGTCAGGGAAGAACAGTGGGGGCAAGAGGGGAAGCCCAAGGGTCAGGGGGCTCTAGAATGATCTAGAATGATTCCTAGTTGACTCAGTCTGAGTTCATAATCCTGTGAGCCTCCAAGACCCAAGGTTTACTCAGATACTAGGGCCCAGCAAGGTTAGGGTCAGTGACCAATCAAACCACCAGGCCAGAGAAAAGGCAGGTCCCTGAGCCTGAGCGAGCCCAGCAGCGCCAGTGGATTGGTTAGACAGGCTGGTGGAAGCAGCTGCTTTCCCCGCTGGGGTGCTGGACCGCCAGGGCATCTCAGAATTAGAGCTGGGAGACAGGGGTGGCCAGACAACAGGGAGGGGAACACTGGGCAGCAGAAACACCGGGGGAGCTGAGGAACAGTCGGAAGACGCCCAGTCCCTCCTGGGACAGCTGCTCCCTGGGCAGGGGCTGCCCGTCAGCACGGGGGTCGGTGAGCCTGCAGAGCAGGCAGAGGCCGAGGCAGGCGCATCCAGCTCCCTCAGGGGAGCCCTGCCCCGGGAAAGGTCCACGGACCACTTCCATTTGTGGGGAGTGGGGCAGAGCATCGCTGATAAGACAGACGTGCTGCCAGCCATCCTGTGAGTCTGGAGAAGCCAAGTCTGACCATTTCCCAGAGGGAGCTTGGTGCTTCTCTGAGAGGCCTGTTCCCAGCTGGAACCTGGAAGGGGCCCTCTGCTCTCAGAGGCTTCCTCAGTGGCTGATGGAAAGCCTGGGAAGGCTGTCCCGTCTCTGCCCAGTATGAGCCCCAGACTGAGTCATCTCCTCGTCACACAGGTGTTGGGCCAGGCACTGGGGCATGTTAGCGAGGAGACTTTCTGTTACAGCGGCACAAAGCTGTGTCACAATAAATGTGTTGATGCTTAACCTGATGCCTAGAGCTTTCTGGGTCTCTTTTTGGGTCACGCTTGATACCAGACCCCACAGGGTCTGGATCTTAGAGATAGCTTCAAGAACTCCCCTTTATCACCTCCTAGAGGAGGACACAGACACCTGAGAAGGGCAGATGGGAACTTATTGCTTCCTCACCTTCCACCACCCTAGCTGCTGACTCTGCATCAACCCCTCTCTCATGGCTGGTGTGGGGGCCGTAGCTGGGCTACAGGCTACTCAAGTGCTGGAACCCACCGCCCCTCCCTTCCTAACCCCCTTCCTCCCAGCCCATGCCTTCACGGTGGGTCACCCCCTTGGTTTCAGGAGTGCTGTCTTTGTGTCAGACTTTTCAGAACACTGTTTGGGGAATGGACTTGAAGGCTGCCCCAGAAAACCCACCACACCTCACTGCTACCCACCTATGCCACCTAGGCGCCAGACTCGCTCACCCATCTCAGCAACGGGTGCCTTTGCCCCTCTTTCCAGAAAGTAAACCTACCTGCAAAGGATCAATAATTGCCGCTGTTGAGATGGTGCTGTGGGCTGAGATCACCCCAAGCAACAGTGGAGTGTGCATGTCTCAGGAACACTACACTGAAGAGAGTCATCACAATGAACTGTCCTAGCACAGTGTCTGCCCTAGTAGATAGCTGGATAAGGGGCTGTTGTTTCTCATGTCACTCCAGCCTCTTTGAAGGAGACTTTCCAAATGGAACAACACAGGGTAATTTTTTTTACCTAGCATTATGTGAGTGTCACCAAGAAACGTACCATGGGGAAGGATAGATTGGGAGTTTGGAATGGACATGTACATACTACTAGATTTAAAATAGATTACCAACTATACATACTATAAAGAATTTATTAATTAATTAAAACAATAACAACAAAAGAAACATACCATCAAGAAAAACCTCCTAAGGGGGATATCAGAGAACTCTAAATCAAACTAGCAGTTAAAATCAGGAACTTGCAAGGCTGCTGCTCTGTTTATATTAATAAAAATAATCAGTTAGTTAACAATAGCCTGTATTGGTGTGGGTCAGTAAATACTTGGTAATTGTACAGGAGCCTTTTTCAGCTGCCATACCCTTGGCAGACATTGCTAATCTATCTTGACACTTTCTGCTGAATAGTCTTACCCGTTTTCAACACTACTAATGAATCCAAGATGTCTGCAAGATAAAAGTCTGTTTGCCATTCCCTGCCTGAGTCTTTCCCAAAGCATTAGGTTTTATATATGTGACTCCTGTCCACATGAAAGGTGAACCCCATGGGTTAAACAGGGGCCAGGATGGGTCACTTCAACATCTTTAGGTTGTCACAGTCAAACTTGTCCTGTAGCTGTCCGTCCTTGGAGCCATCCAGAATTCATCTTGAGGCAAAGATGGGTTGGGGGCAGAAGGAGAGTAAGGGGCAGAAGGTGAGCAGAAGAGCGACCTTGGCTGAGATTCGGAGGGAAGAGGAGAGAGCTTCTTGGCGGTGTCTCACGGAGAGTGACCCCCCAGGGAGGGGAGGATGCTCTGCACTCCTGAACCGAAGCCCGCACACCCTCTGGGGCTGCCCACTGGCCACAGTGGCTGGTCACTGTGAATGCAAACTGCAGACCTCCTCCATCTCCCAATCCCCACCATGCAGCCTCTCCCATTTTATATTTCAGGCCATCCCTCTGTTACCGACCAGGGTTCTTGGCCTCCTTAATCAGTAGAAACTGATAAGAAGCCAGATTAGAAATCAGGCAAGGTTTTATTGGGGGCCCCTGTTGCAATAGAGGGTAGTGAGAATAACAGGTTCCCTTGGTCGCTCCCGGAGCAGAAAGGTGAACTGATTCCTTATAAAGGATGAAGGTAGGGGCAGGTCCAGGGGTCTGGCTGGAGGGGTGCCTTAGGTGGTGCTGTGTGCAGGGGACTGCTTTTGCTCCAGGCTCTTCAGAAGTGACAGTTGGTTCTTCTGGTCTTTTTGTATCTTCTTGTCCATAATTTGCCCCTACTGCTCATGCACATGCCTGCAGTTATTTTTGGTCCCTCATAGTTTCTTTGTATTTTGTGGCTCAAAGAGAGTGTCCAGGTGCAAGCGCTGCAGCAAAGGGTCCTGGGTGCCAGGCCCCAGCTTGTCTCACGTCTGGCTGCTTTTTTTAGACTGTTTTCTCTTTCTCTTTTTCTCCTCTTCCTCACGCTGCCTCGTATGCCTGTGTTTCTCCGAAGTTTCCCAAGGTGAGTCTGTTGGGAAATGCACAGGTCTCATCCCTGGGCTGCCTGGACCCTCCCCTTCACTGCCCTTCCCCCACCTCACACTGCCACCCTCCCGGTCCCCTGCCTATCCCCCACTTCCTGCACACAAACACCCCCTCTCCCAGTTGGCCAACAAGCTTCTATTTTTAGTTTTTTATTTTGGAAAATGTTCAAACATAGACACAAATAGAAGGCCTAGTATAGCGAGTCTCTAAACACCTATACCAGCTTCAGCCATCATCCACTCACGGCCGCTCTGTTTTCTTCTATTACTGCCTGCGTCTGCCTCCACCCCCAACACCTTAACTTGATAAGTAACCTGGTAAATAAAGGGAAAAAAAAAAACAAACACAAGTGCACTGATGCTCCTCTGCGGGCTGAGTTACCAGCTAATAGGGGTAAATACTCAGCAAACCCAGATGACAATTTCACCCTTAAATATCCTAGTAGATGTCTTAAAAAAACAAAAAAAGGAACCACAGTACCTTTTCATGCTCAAATAAACTAGCATCAGTTCCTTAATATCAACAGTGATCAAGTTTTTCTCATGTCCTCATAGTCACCACCAAGGCTTTAAAGGCTCGAAGCCAGCGGTCACCTGGGCCTGTGTCACTGATGTCCAGCTGATGGAGCACGCCGGCTTGGCTCTCCCTTCTGTATGCTGTCTTCCTTTTCTCTTCCTTCCTCCTCTCCATCCACACGTACCAGATGCCCATCACTTGGGGAAGTCTCCCTGGCACCTTCTCCCAAGGCGCCGCGTTAGGAAATGGCAGCAGGCCAGTCTGCCGGGGCCACGTTTGTGCAGTGGCTTCAGGGGTGTGGATTCAGGAGCACACTGATAACCTTTCAACCCCTAGCAGGTCTGTAACAGAAATCCTCCTCTCATGTCTCCCCGACTAAACCCCGAAATCCACTCTCTCCATTCATCCCCTTGTTCCCTGTTAAGAAGCCAGCGCCCTTGGGAAAAGCTGGACCACTGTAGCAGTCATTCACACGTCTGTGTGAATAAGTTCTAGCATATTCGAGTCTGGGGGCACCGCCTGGAGAAATGGTGAGGGAAGTAGGTGTCTGACCGTCTCTCCTCTGCTTCTCCCTCACAGGCTACAAGGAGCAGGGCATCCCACAGCAGCTGTGAGCCCGGGCGAGCCGCTGAGAAGCCCGGTACCCAGGAGGGCCACGTCAGGCAGCGGCCGGCCCGGGGTCTTCACGTGTTCTCTTCTGCCGCTTCCCGGGTTTGGAGTGGAAAGAAGGGGATTTGAGAATACTATTTATTTTGAAAACGCACCTGCTTTCCTCAGCAGGCTCTGAGAGCTGCCAGCTCCTCCTGCTGCTCCAGAGAGTCCTGTAGCGCAGACGCCCAGAGGGCATCTGGGTTGGGTGGGGAGTGGGGTTGGAGGCGGGGATGCTGATGCAAGAAGCTGGAGCGCCCCAGGCTCAGGCCGCCTCGCCTCGTCCGCTGCCCACCGTGAGGGCGTGCGGGGCGGCCAGGCCAGGCAGCAGTGACCCTGTCCAGGCGAGCAGGGCTCGTCAAGGGGCAGGACTGCGGTGGACACCTCCTCCGGGCCCCTGTGGGAGTGGTCTCCTGGGGGCAATACCCGGGCATGAGTAAGGATAGACAGATTCCTGCCCGGTATGGAAAAGCCTGCTGTGCCCTCCGCTGTCGGCGGGAACGGGTCCCTACAGGTGTCTGCTGGCTCCATGGCCGACCTCATCTCCTTGCCACTGAAGTCTCCAGGTCTGGGCGGATCTGACCTTTGTTTCCCTGGGAAGGAAGGCAGTGGCTCCATTCCTGGGGCAAAACTGCTGGAATTGCCAGATGTTCATGTACAAGTTCACCAACCCAGGTCCACATGGGCAGCCTCCCCCATTACACTCAACACTGGGGCCCGTACTCCTTTCTCTGAAATCCTTAGGGCCGACAGGTCTCTGACTTCACACGTTTTAGATCTGAGGAAGGGAAGAAGAAACGTTTGCCATCCATTTCGTGACGGCCCAGCGGAGTCTGGACGTGCTCACAGCATGAAACACGGGACCATTTCTGCAGAGGAGCATGTGAATAATCAGACTTATTAGGATCAATAAAACTGTAAATAGCTTCACCTCAGTACAGGTCAGATTTTGCCACTAAATATGTAAGGGGAGAAAACTCACCATTTGAGAGCTTTAGGGGTTTTAGAATGGCAAAAATAATAATAATAATTGCAGGTGGTGGTGGACCCCTCTCTCAAAATCCTTCTTCTGCAAAAATCCTGCAAACAGAGGCATTCGGGCAACCTTGCTGGTGTTACATGGGGATTCCTCCTGTCGCAAAGGGACGACCGGGGCCTTTGCGACACCTAAGTGATTGTTACAGAGTCACAACCACCAGAAGATGTCTGATTCAAGATCAATCAGCAATTAAGAGACAGGAGATCTAAATGACAGTGACAAGGTAGACATTCACATGTCTGCTTTCTTTTCATTTTCATTCTAGCGTAGGGGTTGTTAAAATGTGGGACTGGCCCAAAGCCAAGTTTCTGGCCTCCCTGGACTGTGTGCCATTGGGTGTGTTTCTCTCCAAGGGGCTTTTCCGATCTATCAGGGACTCGGTCAGAATTTGGCCAGGGATGGAAGAGCAGCCTGTGGCACTAGTGGTAAAGAATCCACCTGCCAGTGCAGGAGACCGAGATGCAGTTTCGATCCCTGAGTTGGGAGGATCCTGTGGAGGAGGACACAGCAACCTACTCCAGTATTCTTGCCAGGAGAATCCCATGGACAGAGGAGCCTGGGGGCTATGGTCCGTAGGGTCACAGAGATTCGGACATGGCTGAAGCAAAGCAGCACAGAAGAGTGGCCTTTTCTGGTCGTTTTCCCCTTAATGGATGGAAAGGCTTGGGCAACCGGCAGCTGGGTAGGCCCCTCGCTCCACCATGTGCCCCTTTGGGGGCCACTGCGTGCTTAGTCTCTGTTCCTATACTCTCCACCTGGGGCAGTGGCCCACCCACCCCATCCACCGAACTTTCTAGTTACAGTCTGCTGGGAGGTGGGTCTCGGGCTCCCTGTGGCCTGGACAGCAAACTGGCATCCTTGAAGAAATGGAATTCCCTCAGCCACTTGCTGCCCCACACCTCCACCCCAGGCCCTGAATAAGAGGTGGGTTCTCCACTCCTTGGCCTGATCCTACCTGCCTCCCACCACCCTATCCATCCCTTAGTTCTGATGAGCTGCCTGGGGCCAGGTTACGTGTTCTGGACACCTGGCAGTGTCTGTCTCTTACCCCTCCTTTCTTCCTGGCCCCAACCCAAGCCTTTGCAGCTTCTTTCACATTTAGAATCCTCTGTGTTGTCAAGGCGTGGGCTCAGATTTGGCTTTATCCAGAAAGTCAGAACCTTCCGTTATGCGAAGACAGCATCCCCCGGGCCAAGAGGAGAGCAGGCTGGCGGCTGGTTGCTCTCGAGGAAGTGGCGTCGAAGCGCGGAGCCTCCCCTGGAGTTGGATAAAAACAGCTCGAGCAGAGGGAAGGAAGGCCAGCCCACAGCCCAGCAACCCCAGATATCTCCCCCGAGTTCACAGTGACAGGTGTCGGGGAGGGGGCAGCACCCATAGGGAGAGATGGGTCTTATTTTCCTGGCATGGCTGGGGGTGGCTGCTGAGGGGGGTAGAGAAGAGCTAGCAATCTATGTCTCATGTTTAGTGACACAGTTCAGACACGAGGGGAGTTTTCTTGAGTGACAGGTGTCACCACGAGTCCCAGTGTGGGCTGGCTTCATGCAGGGGTGTGTGTGCCTGGAAGGACATCTCCCGTCCTACGCTCCCTTCCCCAGATCCTTCCCTCACCTGTGGCTGCTTCTCCCAACTTGAGAACACACCAGCCTCGGGAGGCAGGTCCTTTCCAGGTAGACCCCTGCCCATCTTCTGAACAATGAGTCTGTGAGGACTGCCCAGCGGGCGGATCAGCTCAAAATAGCTTCCAAGTGAGACCACAGTCTCAGGATAGTCATTGTCATTAGATAAGGAACAGTGGCCAGTGTACTCCAAGTCCTCTGAGCTGGCCACTCAGGTGGTTAGCTTGTCCAGTCGCCAAGTCGTGTTTGACTCTGCAACCTTGTGGACTGCAACACGCCAGGCTTCCCTGTCCTTCACCATCTCCTGGAGTTTGCTCAGAGTCATGTCCACTGACTGTTAGATGGCCGGAGTTAATCTGTGAAGCACCGGCCAGCTGAAAAGCAGGAACCTTGTACGAGCAAGTGCTTGGTTGACACCCAACACTTTGGTTGGGGCTTGTCTCAAGGGTGATAGTCCAAAAACCCCAGGGTGCGTTTCAGGTCCAGCCATCGATCAGTCAGAATTCCATAGGACATGCCGAGGCCATGGGTGCTCGGGACAGGGATCACAGGCACACACACAACCTCACAGTGAATGAGAAACTTGGATCAGAGTGGCAATTCCCTCAGGCTAGAGCAGGATCCTACAGCCAGCATGAGCCACCTGGCGGCCAGGGAGTGTCCTGTGGACAGTGGAGACAGTCCCCCTGGATCTTAAGATCTGAGTCCCAGACAAGAATTCGGGAAGGGCGGGTCCCTGTGGGAGCCACAGGGACAGATGGCTCCTGGCTCCAGTCCAGCACCCCTCCTGCCTTCTGTGGTGCTGGGGCAACGGGCAGGAGCCAGCCCGCTGTGGCCTCAAAGCCAGCCTCTGGCTGCACGTGAGGGGAGGTGAGGAAGGGTCACAGAGCCCTCCCGCTGCTGCCCTGGACCCACGTGTCCACCCGCTTGACAAAGACAGCCTCCAGACGCTGGGCCCTTGCCAGGCACTGTGTGGTACATTTTGATCTCCTGTGACCCTTACCGAGTGGTGGGGGAGGTGGGTTGGCAGGGGGGAGTGAAATATCAGTGTGCTGGGTTTTTAAATGTCTGAACTGAGGCACCAAGAGAGGAGGCCACGAGTCCCCCATCACATGCTCATGGCATGGAGCTGACTTCAGTGGCCAAGAGGGAGTCCTCGGCCAGGGGGTGGGTGGTGCCTGGCCCACCACCCTGCTGTTACCACCCCAGGCGGCCCTCAGACCCACGCTCCTCATTGAAGGCAGTCCCAAAGGGCGCCCCGCATGGCAGTGTAAGAGAACGGTGGACCCGATGGGAGGGGCTGCCTCCTAACATGCAGGAGTTTTTTCCCTATTCAGCTTGCCTGAGTCCCTGGGCCTGAGCTGGGGCGGATCCCCTTATGGGAGGAGAGCAGGCGGTGGTGGGCTGCGGGCCCACCTCGGGATTTAATACACCAGCTGTTTTTATCGCGTTAGTGACATTGGCAAAGAAAGCCTCTTGCGCTGTGTAAAGCGCTTGGGGATGTAGAGTTTAGATGTAAATTCTCCAGTTGGTGTCTGCAGGAGCTGTTCACTGTTGTCATTCCTCCCTGTTGCTGGTTGGTTTAGAGGATTTTCAACAGGCAGGCTGGAGGTGGCTGAGCCCTTTTTTGCTATGTTTTTTAAAATTTATTTATTTTTAATTGAAGGATAATTGCTTTACAATATTGTGTTGGTTTCTGCCAAACATCAACATGAATAATCAGCCATAGGAATACCTATGTCCCCTCCCTCTTGAACCTTCTCCCACCGCCCTCCTCATCCCAAGGTGGCAGAGCGCTTTTAAAGGACCAGTGCCCACTCCCCAGAGACCATGACCTCGTCTCTGGGATGAACACTTTGAAGCAGTTGCTGACCATTTGCTGACACTTGGTCCTCCATGGAACCCAGCCTTTGTCTCCACGGGCTCCCTGTGCCAGCTTCCTGTAGTCCTGTGAGTGGGGGCCCCCGTTTTGCTTTTGTGCATCAGCAAGCCCTCAGTGGGTACCAGATGGGCCAAGTAGGTCCTGAGCGTGGCTTTGGAGAAGCTGATCAAAGGTGCTGTCTTCCTGGCGAGCAGCATCCCAGGTGGGACGGCTAGGTGAGTGGAGGTCGGAGAGGGGAGATGCTCTCCAGGGCCTAGGGCTGAGCCCCCACAGAGCTCGGCATGTGCTAGAGGAGATAGGAAGCCAGGCTGTCAGCAGAAGGGAGGCTGAGGTCAGCCTGAGTAGGTAGTGATGCTTGGGGGCCTGTATTTTTCATCACTTTTGTTCCCTTCAGATTCTTAGAACTTCAGAAAGTTCTTGAACTCAGAGCGTGGAGGATTATGCTCAGATTCTCATAGATCCACCCCAAACCCCATGTGGAGAGAGGATGAGCCCCTCTGGTGATGGGTGGGGAAAACCCCAAACCAAGGTGACCCCAAATGCCCCACAAGCCTGGAGAGGGTGAGTTCCACCCTCAGCACTGTCTCTCCTACTGCCTTGTGCCTCAGTTTAACCATCTGTAGCTTGGGTACAAGAAGGGGCTGGGCAAATGTTGTTCTTCCCATTTCTCTCAGAGCAAAGGGCTTGGAGGCTGAGCCTTGCTAGGTGAGGGACAAGGAGAGGGAGCAGGAGGCCCCATGGACTCTTCCTAGTAAAACCAAAATACTGCCTGCCCTCCCCATCCAATTCCATGCTCCCTTCCCGAGCCTGTCCAGGGCAGGGAAGGGGGAGGTTGATGACAGGGTCCCAGTCTTGTGTCCTGATTTCTGGTATAAGTTGTCTCTTACCTTGGATCTAGCTGTGAAATCTCCATTCCCCACCCCTCTTCATCCCTTCCTGGATTTGTCGAAATGCCAACCACCCAGGCTGGTCCAGACTCCACGGTCTGCCTCCGCACCTGCACTTTCACCCTGGAGTGAGCAGAAGCACAGACACACGCACACCCCCACCTGTGCACACACTCACACCCACACACAGCACACACAGGCACCCACAGCCCCCTTCAGGCTGGGAGGAGGCGGGCCAGGGTCTGTCTGGAGACTCAGGGTTGGGAATTAATGTCTCCAGAGGAGCCCGCTGCCCCATCTGGGAGCTGTCTCCCTCCAGCATGGGCTCTGGCCGATGGCACATTTGTCGTCACCCCCGTCCCATGCCCAGATACCCACGCTATTTCTTTTCTCTCCAGGACCCCTGGTCTTGGATCTCTTCCTCCCAGGGTCCACGGGCTCAGTATCCCCACCCTACCAAACCCAGCTGTGCCCATCCCCCCACTCAGTTTGGCCTCCTGTGGGAGGGGTAGGGGGCTCTGCTCAGAGAGGAGACAATGGTCTCTTTCCCAGCTCTTGTACAACCCTCTCTTTAAGGTCCTTTTCTGTTCCCACCTCCCCCTCTGCCATCAGCCCAGGTACAGGAACCAGTAAGAAGAGAAGGGGGACAGAGGTCACATCTGCCTCCACTTTCTGGGTTAGCACTTGACCCCTGTTCCAAGCAGGGAGAGGGTGTTGGTGGTTGTAAGTGGCCTGGACACCCTGTGGGAGCATGTGGCCGCCCCCCTACACAGGCTAAACCTCATATTGCTGTACATGGTACCATTTAAAAAAAAAAAACATACACAGAAAAAAGACTGGTTCTGTGTGTCTCAGCAGAATTCATGTATGAATAAGTGTTGTATTTGATTTATAATTTCTGACACCATGACTGGCTTTGTTTGGGTTTCTCTTCTTTATGTTAGATGAATCACCGTACGTTTCTATTGTTCTCCAGCAAGACCCACTCTCTGATCTCCCAGGGCTTTCTTGTCTCACTTCTGCCCAAACCACTGGGAGCCCACCCCGCCACCACAGACTTCCCCTGGGATCCAGTGCTCCTATATTTTTCAGCCCACTGCAACGACTGCAGCCTTCCTCCCTTCTGAGAGGAAGAAAGCTTTAATGTCACAGACCTAGGGAAGTTTCCAGACTTACCTTGGCCCAAACCTTGCAGCCTGGGGCCCAGCCTTGCCTGCAACTTAGCTCCCCCATATCCTCATAACCCAGCCCACCTCCCCAACGCCCACCTTGGCAGACCTGCCTGACCTGGCTGAGTCTCCACAGCGCCCTCTAGGCACTCACTGAGGAAGGTTCCAATTTCTCCAGCCTTCTCCCGGCTTTAAATGCGTCCTTCAAGCACCATTACTGTACATGTATTGAAAAATACCACGTATGAGAATAAAAACTTGTGTACATATCTCCATGTACATATTTATATATTCCTATTATAAATATAGAAAGCATGGCATCTCTTTGACATTCCAAGTTTGTGGCTTTTTTTTTTTTTTAATCCCAAAACTATGGCTTTGGAAACCTTTTCTTCCTTTCCTTCTTTTCTATGTAATAAACATTCATGTGACCTTTCTGATGGCTCCTCACCTGCCTGTGTCCTCTCGACTCATAACTGGACAGATCTCCGGCCCTTGAGCGCCTCCCTCCCATTCCCTCGGCACTGTTTGCAGCTGGCGTCCTTCCTGCTGTGAAGGTTGCCCTCCTCCAAGATGGGTCTTGTGTTCCTTCAGACTTCTTCCTCAACCCCTTCCCCTGGGAGGCTTGGGCAAGTTAGTTCTCAAAGGCCCACATGTTTGGTAATCTGATCCCTTTGAACCGCAAGTTGGTGAGTTAAATTGAGCGTGGTCCCAGACAGGGCTCAGCAAGAATAGGGGCACAGATGAAACTCATTTCCTTCTCTTGATTGGAGACCAGTTGATGAGGGACATGTGTGGCATACTCATTTGTCCCAGTCTCCTGTGTAAATAAGAAGCAGAGTAGGGGTGGTTAGGAGAACTTAAAACTCGCTGTTGAGCTGCAGCAAGGGACTGGTTGAACTGATGTTACTTACCTTGGAGGGAATTTCAGGGCATGGTTGTTGGCCCTGCCTATGTTCTCTGTAATAATTGGATGAAGACCTGCAGAGCTTATCAAATTTGTGGATGAAGGGAACTAAATCTATTAGACAAATCAGAATTCAAAAAGCTCTTGGCAGGCAGAGGCCATATAACAAGATGAAATCTAATAATGTTAAATGAGGAAGTCGTGCTTGGAATTAAGAAGGCTCCAGACTCTCCCTGGTGCCCAGGGAGGCATACGACAGGAGGCTCGACATTCAGGAGCACTGAGTGTGGATGATGGAACAGACCGTCTGATTTCACATGCCTTAGGAGCAGCAGGCGGGGGTCCAGAGGCAGCCTGCGTCTGTAGCACTGCATTCAGCCCCGGGGGCACAGGAGGTGGGTCCCCAGGTCTCACCCCAGTACTCACACCCAAGGGCAAGGCCTTGCTTCTCACTGTTTCCTCACATCACTCCAGGACCCCACGGGTTGCCAATCTGGTCCCGGTCCTCCGGCTGGGCTATTCTTGTGTGTCTACTGAGAGATGCTGCCATCTCAGGGCCTTGGTGATGCTGTTGCCCCAAAGAGTGAATCTGCCACAAAGTACAACCTTGCAGGGAGACATCAGGCTCAACCTCAGGGCCCCTTCAAGGCCCCAGAAATAGCATCTGAGTCTGAGGGTTGACTTTTGTTTGTTGTTGTTTAGTTGCTAAGTCATGTCCTTGCAACCCCTTGGACGGTAGCCCACCAGGCTCCTCTGTCCATGGGATTTCTCAGGCAAGAATACAGGAGCAGGTTATTATTTCCTTCTCCAGGGGAATCTTCTTGACCCAAGGATCAAAACCATATTTTCTGCATTGGCAGGCAGATTCTTTACCACTGAGCCACCTGGAAAGTCCAAGGGTTGACTTTGCTGCTGCTGCTGCTGCTGCTAAGTTGCTTCAGTCATGTCCGACTGACTCTGTGCAACCCCATAGATGGGGGCCCACCAGGCTCCCCCGTCCCTGGGATTCTCCAGGCAAGAGCACTGGAGTGGGTTGCCATTTCCTTCTCCAGTGCATGCTTTCATTTTGAAAAGTGAAAGTGAAGTCGCTCAGTCATGTCTGACTCTTCGCGACCCCATGGACTGCAGCCTACCAGGCTCCTCTGTCCATGGGATTTTCCAGGCAACAGTACTGGAGTGGGATGCCATTGCTTTCTCCAAGGGTTGACTTTAGTCACTGCTAAAACCAGGATGCAAAGCCTGAGGCAACATAATGACCCGAGATACATCACGGTCACCCAGACCCTGCCCAGGGAGCATTTCTTGACCATGTGCATCTTCCAGTACATGCTGTGCTCAACTTATGCCAGGAATGCTCTTGGCCAGAGACTTCTTCCTGCAGAGGGTTCCGGCTTCAGACGGGCTGACGGGAGGGTGCAGTGGAGATGAAGCTAGCAGTACCCTCCAGCCCTGCTGCATCACAGGAAAGAACCCTCAGGGGCACGGAGATCTCCTCTCCCCTCCCTGCCCCCATCTGCTCATGTTCAGGAGGGGTGACCTGGTAGAAGCCTCCAGCGCTTCTCCTGGAGGGTGAGGAAAGGGGTCCCTACAGAGATAGTCCTCCTCAGACCCAGAAGGAAGGGGCTGTGACAAACACGAAGGCAACCGCTCCCCAGAAATCTCCGCATTCCCAGACCACAGGCTCTGAGACAGGTTTGTGGTTGCTGTGGTCAGTCCCAGCAGGGGATGTGGAAAGATGCTCTGGGGATGGGAGGTAGGGTGGGGTGGGAGGGCCGTGGCTGGGTTTGTAGACTGGGTTTCAGATCTATTCTGAAGATGCATGGCCTACGGAGCTGGAAGGGAGCAGAAACCTAGGGCAGAGTGTCCTGGGAGCAAGGACTTGGCTAAGATTTATTATTACCAGTAAGAGGGACTCCACTTATATCAATTTATGGGAAAGAAGAGTGGAGTGGAGGGAGGGAGGGTAGAGAGCAGCAGGCCTGGGCAGCTCCTTGAGCAGGAAGGTGTGTCCTAAATACATGGCTCCTCTTTCAGTCCCCAGCTGGCCAGTGGCCTGGGGTGCTGGAGGATGGCTGCCAGCTGGGTCACTGAGACCTTCTCACACAGCAGCATAAACTGGGAATTACTGAAATGGTCACTTGGCTGGTAGGAAGAGGAGAAGTGGGACCTTCCCTCCAAAAAAGGAGACAGAGCAATGTCTGGCCATGTGAGTGTGGTACTCTTTCAAAGTAGCCCCTTGTCCTGGGCTCAGGACACCTTGGGCACTTCTGGTGTCCACCCACTTCCTGGCTCCTCCAGGGCACAGCTGTGCAGCCGCTCCTGTGGCCCTGCGGCCCTGAGTGTCCTTGTGGAAAGCCTGGAAACCTGAATGGGCCCTGGAGTAGTGCCCCCTCCAGCCACAAGTGTGAGTCCAGGCCCCCTGATGGGTTCTGGCTGGCTCTGTGGAGGGTAATGGGGGTGGAGGCTGTGCTCAGAGCAGGAGCCGGCAGCTGTCTCTCCAGTCAGCCTGGTGGATATTTATACTTTCATCAAAAATAGCTACATTAAAAAAAAAAAAAAAGACTCTAGAAAGCAAAGAAACTTTTAAAACTGGGAATGTTGTCAGTGGTGGAAATAAGCACTTTCCAAACACTTAGAAGCTGTCCATCTCCTGAGGTTCCAGGCCAGGAGGGGAACCCAGCAGTCAGGGGAAAGAGCATTCACCTCTGCCGTTGGTTTCAAGTTTCTGGGGAAACGACACACGTCCAGAATCTTTTTGAAGGAGCTGAGGTGGTGACATATAGATTTTATTGCGAAGAGATCAGTGCTGTGGCTTTAGGCATGTCGGTGCCCCTAGAGTCTGCAGCCTGCTCCCTCTCCCTGAGCGGAGGGCAGCCCTCCTCCCCTCTGCGTTCAAGTCCTCCCTGGCTCTCAGGGTCCAGCTCAGGAACCACATCCATCGTGGTGAGGATGCAAGACTGGGATCTTGTTTGCTCTACTGTCTAGCCGCCCTTCCCAGGGGTCAGCTCCTCCCCCGCTTGGCCCATGGGATTCTCGGAAAGACGTTCACTCACAAAATCCACCCCACCCCAGACAGGCCTGTCCTGCGGGTTAGGGACAGGCTATGGTGGACTAATCCACAGAGATCCGGGTCCTTCTTGCCCGGGGCCCTCGGCAGTGAAAGTGCGGAGTTCTAACCACTGGACCGCCGGGGAATCCCCCTGAGATCTTCCTAACTAGGGTACAGGAAAGCTTTTTGCCCTCTTTGGTCTTGAGGCAGTGGTTTGTCAACATGGAGTCAGGAGGGATGAAGCAAGATGTCAGCAACAAGGGGAATAGCAGAGATGAGAGAGGGAGGGAGGGTGTCACCTCCATCACCCCCAGGCAGCAGCAGCCCTGCCCACAAGACAGCTTAAGTGTGTGAGCCATCTGTGAGGTTATCACAGATGAGAAGGAGCGTGAGCTCCTCCTCCTTTCCCTCCCCAACTCCTCGCATTTTTTCCCTTTCTTCCTTTCCATAAACTGGTTCAAGTTGAGGTTCTCTAACAAGAAAAAAAACCCTAAGTAAATATTTGTTCCCAAAGCCTGGTGTGACTCATCCTGTCCTCAATGATCTTCCCACCCAGGAAGAGCCACCATCTACTGAGCTTCTATAGCGTGTCACACACAGACAAAATCCTTACGTACGTCACACGTTCACACACACACACGTGAGCCCACACCAGGCCTGAGCACACGTCTGGTTGCTTCCTACTTGTGACAAGTGATGCGTCTAGCTCTTACCTGTTTCAGGTTTTCATCTCTTCCAGCCCTGTCCTCCCAGATTCCCACTCCCTCCGCCCCTGCCTGTCTCAACAGTGATGGAGAACAGTCTTTATATGAAAAAAATGTAGGTGTAAATATGCACATGATTTTAATGAAAACTTTCACTTCAATGAAAAGTTCCAGGGAATTCCCTGGTGTTCCAATGGTTAGGGCTTGGTGCTTTTACTACCAGGATTCAGGTTCAAGCCCTGGTCAGGGAACTAAGATCCTGCAAAAATCGAGGTGCTGCCAAATCAATCAACCAATCAATAAACAAATAAAAATGAAAAGTTCCAGAAAAGGTGAACATATGTGCAAAAAAAACCTTTTCTCTTCCCACCTAGGAAAGATTGTAAGTGTGGACCCTCCAGGTGGGTGCAGGGCCTCTGAGCATGTGACGAGGCACCAAAAGCATGCTGGGAGTTGCTATCTGGTTAGCAAGAGGCCAGTTAAGGAATAAGAAACTAAGGCTGAAGGCTCAGGGCTTAGGTCTAAGTTCCTCCTTGTTAGCCCTTGTGAAACCGGAACACGGAGGTTAGTTTTCCAAAGTCCCTGGGAATTCTCTGCAGTTGTAGAACCTCAGCCTATGTCCTGCCATCCAGCCCCACGAAATTCTCCCCAAAGCAAAGTCAGTGGCCCAGGTCACTTCACAGAGTGAGCTAGGCTTCTCAGACATGCCACTTTCCCCCAGATAGCACCAGCTCCAATAATATTTTTATTTCTCGCATGCCATCTCTGGCCCTGTTCCAGGGAAATTTCATTGCATGGGGAAGGTGGAATAGAAGCAGCAAGCTGCTAACTGGCATGAAGCACACCTGCATATTGGCCCCCTCTTCCCACCTCCTACCTTCTACCTAAAAGGGAAATACTCGGTGCCAAAGATCCTTTCAGAACCCAGTACAGAAGCAAAGTTTGTGTCCATTGGCTTCCTGCCCATCTGAAGTGCTGGACACTAGCCATGAAAATAAGAACAAACCAACAGGCCTAGGGGCTCAAAGAATGTCATTTGGACGGGAAAGAATCGAGACAGAAAGACAGTGACCATATAAAAGAAGGTCAACAGCCAAGCATCAGGAAGCGGTGGTGGCCTGACAAGGATTTCCAAAATGGCTCTCAACTTCAGAGAAAGCGTTACCTACAGGCTCTGTTCTCTCTTTGTCGTGAGACCCAAGAGGCCTTGTTTGCTGTGGCCATACGGCAGCCCTGAGTCGTGAGGCCCCAGGTCACTTGGAGGCGAATCTGGGAACTTCTAAGGGAGTCACACTTTGCACAGGTGGGGAGCGCTGCGTGTGCCAAGGACCACAAAAGACTCTCATTGGCCTCGCCTGCTGCCGTGCCGTGCGGTCTCAGCCTGGGAATTGGTCTGGCCTGCCCCGAGGAGGAAGCCTGCCCTGAGCACCCAGTTGGAATGATCTAATTCTCTACTGACAGTAGTGTGGTTTGAGTGGTGAAAGTCAAGACCATCCCATTCAGTCTTCCCTGGTGGCACAGTGGATAAGAACCTACCTGCCAATGCAAGGGACACGGGTTCAATCCCTGGTCTGGTAAGATTCCACATGCCTCAGAGCAGCTAAGCCCATGAGCCACAACTACTTAGCCTGAGTTCTGCAGTTACTGAAGCTCACTCACCTAGAGCCTGTGCTCCACAACAAGAGAAGACAACCCAGTGAAAAGCCTGCACACTGCAACGAAGAATATCCCCTGCTCACTACAGCTAGAGAGAGCCTGAGCAAAGTAATGAAGGACAAGCACAACCAAAAAAATCAAATGAATAAAAAATTTTTAAAAAGACCATCCTATTTAAAATTCACCTCCCCAGATTGCTTTCCAGATTCGCTTCCTGTCAGTCACTCTATCATCTCATCCTCCCCTGGATCCAGGCAGCCCTATTGGTTTTGCAGGATTTGATGCAGAAAATTTGAGCCTTTAAATGTATCTTTTTCAGTATAAGGCAGGTAACATAAAAGCATATTTGTTAGTTGAAAACTATGAATGTCAAGTGGCTCTTCATAAAATCTTAGAGTTGGGAGGGACCTTGGAGGTCATGGTGCCCAATCCCCTACATTTTCTAAGAATTCCCACCTCCCATCTGCCAGATGATTGGTCAAGGGACTTTTGTGTAAATTCCTCTAATGACAAGGGACTCACTAGCTTGTCCCTCTGTGGGATGGACAGAGTTGGTTGAGTCATAACCTGCTTCCCTGTAACTTCTCCCCATCAGTCCCAGTGGTCCCTCCAGAACTACAGAATGGGGGTGAGATGGGATGCAGGAGGTCCTCTCCCTCTTCAACGAGACAGGTAGCCCCTCGGTCATCTGAGGGTGTCTCTCTTGTGCTATCTCCCCTTCTCTTCTCTTCTGCAGAGTATATGCCTTTGGTCCTTTCAACCATCACCCACATGACCTGGATATCTGGACATGCCCATGTTTTGAACAACAAATCCTAGTTCCTCAAAAAATGTGTTTGGGGCTTCCCTGGTAGCTCAGTGGTAAAGAATTTGTCCGCCAATGCAGGAGACGGGAGTTTGAATCCTGACCCAAGAAGATCCCACATGCCTTGGAGCAACTAAGCCCGTGGGCCACAACTTCCGAGCCTGTGCTCTAGAGCCCACGTGCTGTAACTACTGAAGCTTGCGTGTCCTGGAAACGGGGCTCCGCAACAAGAGAAGTCACTGCAGTGAGAAATCTCCACACTGAATCTAGAGAGCAGCTCCCGCTCGCCACAACTAGAGAAAAGCGCAAGCAGCAACGAAGACCCCGCACAGCTCCCCCCAAAACAAACAAATAAAATTATTTTTTAATGTGTTTTGATTGCTGTGGAGCGTGTGTGTGTGTGTGTGTGTGTCGGTGTCTCACCAACGCGGTTGCAAGTCCCAGTGCCCCACCACCCAGTGCCTGGGGATTAGAAAAGAGCCGGGGAACCCACAGCTCTGTCCTTACAGCTCACTGCCCAACACAGATTTAGCTACACCCACGAAATAAGGAGTTCCTAGCACCCACCTTGGCCTCCCTTCCTGAGTGATCGCAACCCCAGTTCAAAGTAGGTACAGGTCTAAGACCCCACACACCTCCCCCAACACCAGCAGCTCAGAGGGGCCTGAGCCTGCAGATGCTAGAACTTTCAGACCTGCCACTCCGGGACCTTCACTTTCTTCTCTCCTGAGTGAACTGGTCAAGAGAAGGAGCCTCTTCCACAGCCACCGTGGCCGGCCAGGGGCAGGTGAGAAAAGAGCGACCTTGGAGGAGGGGGATGATGATCGGGAGGCCCTCAGCTGTTTCACCAGAGAAGGGGCTCTAGTCAATCTAGTGCAGGGGCAGCCAGACACTGGGTGGGGGAAGAGAGGAAGAAGCTTAAAACAAAGAAGGAGTCCCAGAGAGAGAATTCATGGCCAGGGATTTTGCGGAGGAAATAGGGTAGGAGGGAGGGAGGGAATGTCCAGGATCCCATTCCTTTCTTTTTTAAACTGAGAAGCAAGTCAAAATGTTCCTTTGTAATAATCTGAAAGAGAAGACAGGTTGAAGTGTGAATGAGGTGACAAGCCTGGGACTGAACTCCCTGAAATCAGATTGTTTCAACTCCATAGCAGAGAAATGTCAGTGCCTCCTTACCGGCTCCAAGATAGTTCTGATGTTGAGGGGGGAAATTGATGTATTCAGGCATTCATCACAGACAAATATGCCCAATTCTCAACCACAGAATTGTGTAGTATTTTAACAATTTAAATGCAATTCATTTAAATAAATAAAAGAAGAAGCCATATACAAAACAAACAAAACCCCCCAATGTTCTTCTCTCCTGTCTCTGATTCGGGTAACGCAGTGGGAAAGAGCAGGACCCCTGAGCTACTAACTCGCTGGGTAAGCCGATGCCTGTCTGTGATGTCTCTGAGTATTGGTGTATCTTTCAGGCGTACCAACCAGAGAAGCAGAACCAGTGGGACACACAGGTAGCAAGGAATTGGTTCAGGCAATTGTGGCAAATCCTATCAATTCGGGGCAGGCCACCCGGAAGGGCAGGCTGGAACTCTTGGGCATGAGCGGAAGTTGCCACAGGTGACGTTTCTTTTCCTGAAAGTCTCAGCTCTGCTCCTCTGGCCTGTCAACTGATTGAAACTGGCCCTCCCAGGTTATCCCTGGGGGAGCACATGGCAACCCATTCCAGTATTCTTGCCTGGAGAATCCCCGGGGACAGAGGAGACTGGTGGGCCACAGTCCGTGGGGTGACAGAATCAAATACGACTGAGGCAGCTTAGCACACACCCAGGTCATCGAGGATAGTCTTCCCTTACTTTAAAGTTCACTGATGATGGACTTTAAACACAGATATAAAATACCTTCACAGAAACATGAGGTAGCCTCACAGAATTTGGTTTCTGTAATTAATAACTGTGTTTAAGGATAAATGAAATAACATGTGCACGATGCCTAGAGCAGAGCTGATATAGAGCAGGCGCAAAAAAGAGACGTGGAAGGAGATAGTCCAAGACACTAACAGTGACACGGGGTCACGCGGGGTGATTTGTTTCAGGTGTGTTTTATTCATCAGTTCAGTTCAGTTCAGTTCAGTCGCTCAGCCGTGTCCGACTCTTTGCGACCCCATGAACCGCAGCACGCCAGGCCTCCCTGTCCATCACCAACTTCCGGAGTCCACCCAACCCATGTCCATTGAGTCGGTGATGCCATCCAGCCATCTCATCCTCTGTCGTCCCCTTCTCCTCCCGCCCTCAATCTTTCCCAGCATCAGGATCTTTTCAAATGAGTCAATAAGGGACATCAATTAATTTTTCATTCAGTTTTTTTGAGAACTAATTTCCATAATTCACCCTTTATAGCAAATAATTCTATATACAAGCCTATGTACAGTTTGTCAAACGCATACAGCTGAACAGTTTTTACATTTCCAGGAAGTCATATCATCAGAGTCATGGGAGCCTGCTAAGTCACTTGTCATGTCCGACTCTTTGTGACCCCAAGGGCTGAGGTCGCCAGGCTCCTCTATCCATGGGGATTCTCCAGGCAAGAACACTGGAGTGGGTTGCCATGCCCTCTTTCAGGGGGTCTTCCCAAACCAGGGATTGAACCCACATCTTTTATGTCTCCTGCATTGGCAGATGCGTTCTTTACCACTAGGGCCACCTGGAAAGTTCATATATAATTACAACTAGAATCATGGTTGCTTTCACGTAGCATAATGCATTTCTTTTTAAGTATTGAATCTGTTACAATATTGCTTCTTTTTTTTTTTTTAATATTTTGGCTTTCTCATCCTGAGGCATGTAGGATCGTAGCTCCCCAACCAGAGATCAAATCCACACCCCCTGCTGCTACTGCTGCTGCTAAGTCGCTTCAGTCGTGTCCGACTCTGTGTGACCCCATAGACGGCAGCCCACCAGGATCCCCCGTCCCTGGGATTCTCCAGGCAAGAATACTGGAGTGGGTTGCCATTGCCTTCTCCAGTGCATGAAAGTGAACAGTCAAAGTGAAGTCGCTCAGTCATCACACCCCCTGCACTGGAGAGCAAAGCCTTAGCCACTAGACCGCCAGGGAAGTCCCAGCATAATGCATTTGCACTTTATCCATGTCATTGCCTTCACCAGTACTCTGCTCCTGGTCACTGCTGAGTAGTATACCACTGTAAGGATAACCACATTTTTCACGTATTCACAGATTGAAGGAGATCCGCAGAGTTTCCAGGATAAGGAATAAAGCTGTTATACACATTTGAGAATGTTTTTATGTGGGCATAAAATATTCGTTCCTTGTGGGTAAATACCCAGGATTGTGGAATAGTTGGGCTTCGCAATAAGCATATGCTTCATTCATATGAAATTGTCACACTGTTTTCTAGAGTTACCATGTTATTCTCTTCAGCATTGAGTCAGAGTCCCCCTTGCTCTGTATCCTCACCAGTACTTGCTATCAGAGGTGTTTTTTTTTTTTTTAAGCCTATCATTCTAATAGGTGAGTAGTAGCAGCTCCCTGTAGTTTTAATTTGCATTTTCCTTACGACTAATGATGTTGAGTATCTTTTCTGTGCTTATTCCCTGTCTTATTTTGTGAGATATCTGTTCAGAGGTTTTGCCCATTTGGTGGAAGGTTGTTTTCTTCCTGGTGAGTTTCAAGAGTTTCTGACATCTATCAGTGGATGAATGGACAAAGAAAACATGGAATATACATGCAATGGAATAGTATTCAGTCTGTAAAAGTAGGAAATCCTGTCATGTGCTATAACTTGAGTACATTTCGCTAAGTAAAATAAGCCAGCCACAGACTGACAAATATTGCGTGATTCCACTTACTCTTGGTATCTAAAGTAGTCGGACTCACAGAAGCAGAGCATAGAACGGTAGCTACAAAGGGCTGCGTGGAGAAGGACCTGGGGAATTGTTTAATGAATATAGAGGTTCAGTCATACCAGATGAAAAAATTCCAGAGTTTGTTGTATAACAATGTGCATAGAGTTAACGACAGTATAATGTAACATTTAAAAATTTGTTAAGAGGGTAGATTTCATGTTATGTGGCTTTTTTACCCCAATTAAAAAAATACATTTGGATATAGCGGTTGCATCCTTTGTCAGATATGTGTTTTGCAAATATTTTTTCTCAATTTGTGGCTTGTTTTTTCATTTTCTTAACAAAGTTTTTAAAAGAGCAGAAGCTTTAAATTTTAATGAAGTCCAATTTATCGTATTTTTCTTTTATGGTGACATATCCAAGAAAATCTCTGCCTAACCTTAAATCACCAAGATGTTATCCCATATTTTCTTCTGGAAGTTTTATAATTTTAGGTTTTACTTGAGTTCAGTTTACATGAATTAATTTTTGTATGTGATGCAAAATTTAAGTCAAAGTTCAGTTTATTTTGTATATGGATGTCCAGTTGTTCCAGCACCTTTTGTTGAAAACACTGTCCCTTCTTCATGGAGTTACTTCTGCATTTTTTGTTGAAAAATAATTCATAACACATGTATGATCTCTTTCTGAACTCTCTCGTGTCCTATTACTTTGCGTCTATTCCTTTTGGTCAATTTTTAATTGAAGTATAGTTGATTTACAATGTTGTGTTTCTGCTGTACAGCAAAATGATTCAGATATATATATCTGCAGGAGACATCAGAGGTGCAGGAGACATCAATGCAGGAGACATCAGAGCTGCAGGTTCTATCCCTAAGTCGGAAAGATCCCCTGGAGGAGGGCCTGGCAATCCACTCCAGTATTCTCGCCTGGAGTATCCCATGGACAGAGGAGCCTGGTGGGCTGCAGTCCACAGGGATGCAAAGAGTCAGACACGACTGAGGTGAGTGTGTATATATATGCACACTCTTTTTAAAAATACTTTTCCATTCTGGTTTACCAGAGGATGTTATATATAGTTCCCTGTGCTGTACAGTAGGACCTTGTTGTTTATCTATTTCAAACATGATAGTTTTCGTCTACTAATCCCCAGTTCCCAGTTCATTCCCCTCCCACGCACCCCCATCCCCGTGGCAATCGCAAGTCTGTTCTATATGTCTGTCTGTTTCTGTTTCATAGATAGGTTCATTTGCGTCATATTTAACAGCTGCATTGGAAAGTGTTCATTTAGCCTGGCCCCACAATGACATGGAAGGCATTTGCAATCTTTGGCTGTCCTGGATTGAATTTTCCTGTGCCAGTGTCATCGGATATATGGGCTATGGTGTCTGTAAATAAGTACCTGGACAGTTTTGCTCAGTCAGTGGATATGTACTTTGAAAAGCTGAGACTATTTACTGCCAAATCATCCTCTATAAAAGTAGTGTTGCTTTTTATGAGCTCATTTATGAACTAATATATTATTCATTGCTGATCCTTATAATTAATATTAGCATTTCACGAGCATTTACAAATAAATTTTTTTCTTTATAAACAGATTTTGCCAAGGATTGAGAGCTCCATAAACAGCAAGTTCCTGTCCCCTGCATAGCCTAAGATCCTGGCAAGGGCACTGTCCGGGAGCCTGGGGGCCCTTGGTCTTGCCTGACCATTGGGTACATGCTTTGTGGCGGGCCTTCTAAGTTTCCTTTTTCCATTGAGGCAAGATTTCTCATGCTGCCTCTACATGCCAGGCTCTGGGCTGGAGATGAGGACCCCAGGATGACGAGGACTCAGACTCTCCCACAGGTGAACAAATGCAACAGTGTGTGAGAAGCACCCAAAGAGCAGGGCTCGGGAGCTAGGAAGGGAGGGTTGCAGACACTTTGGTTTCAGAGGTAGTGACTAAAAACAAAACACATTGCTGTTAATTCGCTAGGTCCTGTCCAATTCTTTGCGACCCCAAAATACATACACACGTACATATTTCTGATTAGAGCAAATTATGTCTGCTGGGAAATTTTTGATTAAACTGAAAACTGTGAGGAAGGAAATACAAAACACTCATGATCCCATCACTAAAAAAAAAAAGCACTGTGAATAATCTGAGGTTTTCCTTTTAACTCTAAAGCTCGGGCCAAATAGCACATACAATTCTGAATGCTGCTTTCGTCACTTACCATGATACTGTGAACATCCTCCCCGCTCCAGCCTCCCTGGGGAAGCCCACAGTCTATTCCCATGACTCCACTAGCCATCTCCCCTCCTCGCCCACCCCCAATCCTGCTTTTCCTCCTGCCTTCCCCTGCCCCAGGCTACCAGCTGGCCACCCTTGGGCACCCAGGCCCAGCCCTCCCACAGCCACGGGTGGATGGACACCCACACTACACCTCTCCCATTTCTTCAGTCCATGGTCTCCGCCTCTTTTCAGGATCCTCTGGCTTATCCTAACCTCCTAATGAGTCCCCTCACCTCATTTGTCCCCTCCACTCACCCCCAAGGCACAGGCAGCCAGAGCCATCTACTGCTATCAATGTGATCTCATCACGCCCTGGCATAAAAGCCTCGGTGGGAGAGAGTCCACACACAGCACCAGAGGTGTGCCTGGGCCCTGCCCTTCTCCCCGTCCCATCCCCACGTGTTCCCCCCGCCCCACCCCGGGCTCCATATAGACCCTCTGCTCCTGCCACCTGGAGTGACAGCTGACCCATGTCCTCGTGTGGCCTTCTTGCCCCTCTCCTCGAGCAGGTACCCTCCCCTGTGAGCCTGTAGAGCCCCATGTGTACCCCTGCACGGCCCTCTCACACTGCATTGCACGTGCCTGCTTACCTGCCCACCTCCATGCCTCACTTCGCACCTTGGCTCTGGTATTTTCTTGCAGTATAATCTTGGTCAAATTATCTAGCTTCTCTTAAGACTCAGTTTTCTAATTTAGACAACACGGGCAATAATACTAAGAGTACCTCCCTCAGCTGGGTGTTGCAAGGATTAAGTGAGGTAATGTATATACCATGCTCACCATCATCCCCCCCAACTGGCCCCAGAAAACCCTCTGTATGGCCACTGGTGATTCCTTCAACACTACCACAGCCACTGTGTCCATATTAGTTAAAGACATAACTAGGCTGGAAGAATAATGAAAACAGTGAGAGACTTTATTTTCTTGGGCTCCAAAAATCACTTCAGATGGTGACTGCAGCCATGAAATTAAAAGATGTCTGCTCCTTGGAAGAAAAGCTATGATCAACCTAGACAGCATATTAAAAAGCAGAGACAATACTTTGCCAACAAAGGTCCATATAGTCAAAGCTACGGTTTTTTCAGCAGTCATGTATGGATGTGAGAGTTGGACTGTGAAGAAAGCTGAGCACTGAGGAATTGATGCTTTTGAACTGTGGTGTTGGAGAAGACTCTTGAGAATCCTTTGGACTGCAAGGAGATCCAACCAGTCCATCCTAAAGGAGATCAGTCCTGGGTGTTCATTGGAAGGACTGATGTTGAAGCTGAAACTCCAATACTTTGACCACCTAATGGGAAGAACTGACTCACTGGAAAAGACCCTGATGCTGGGAAAGATTGAGGGCAGGAGGAGAAGGGGGCAACAGAGGATGAGATGGTTGGATGGCATCACCGACTCAATGGACATGAGTTTGGGTAAACTCCAGGAATTGCTGATGGACAGGGAGGCCTGGTGTGCTGCGATTCATGGGGTCGCAAAGACTCAGACACAACCGAGTGACTGAACTGACTGACTGACCCATTTTCCATCATCTTCCATCATCTTCCATTTTTTCCTGTACACTGTAATGCACATATCTGTCCAGAAGGCAGCACCCTCCTCTGACTGCTCTCTACTTCAGCAGCCTCTGTAGGCTGCCGTCTTGATTTCACTCCAGCAGGTGTTCTCTAAAGCATGACTAAACTTGGGCATTTTCTCCCATTGAAGTAAAACAGGGCTGCTGTCAACAGCAAATTGTCTCAGTAAGATACTGCCTGTCCATGATTTGCAGAAACTATTTTTAAAATAACCCAAATACATGTTGCCACATTGAAACCACAGAAATTAGCATTGCATGGCCCGTCCCTACCCTTCAAACTGCTTTATTCATTCACAAGTTTGGAAGGTTCGGGACTAGAAGGTGGAGTTGGAAATAGCCCTAGATATTAGGTAGCACAGGAGCTCTGTTATGGATTTTATGTATGTGTGTTCCCAACCCCCACACCCCCTCTCACAGCACCCCCACCCCACCCCATTTATATGCTAAAGCCCTAACGCCCAGTGTGACTGTATTTGGAAATGGGGCCTGTGAGGGCCTGATAAAGGTTATGTGAGGTCATAATGGTGGGGACCTCATCAGATAGGGTTGGTGCCCTTAGAAGAGGAGGAAGAGACACAAGAGCTGACTCCTCCCCACCCGCTGCTCGGACATAGAGAGAGGCAGCTGTCTGCAAGCCAGGAAGAGAGCTCACCCCAGAACCCAGTCCCCGCCAGACCTTCATCCAGGACTTCCAGAACTTGGATAAATCCCTGTTGTTGAAGCCGCCCAGTGTATGGCTTTGGGTTACGTTTTGAGACAGGCACCTACCCAGGGAAGCCCTTCCCTTTCTTAGGTTATTATTGTTGTTAGTATTATATCAAACTAGTTATTTTCTCATTAGAAAAAGATAACCTTAAGCCCTCACCTTTTGCTAAAGAGTGAAAGCCCTCTTCTCACTCAGGACTTTCCACTTCCTCCCTGACTTCTCTGGTGACTTTGCCATCTTAGGCCTCCATGTGTCACACTGAAGCCAGGAGCGGGCCAGCGCCATCACAGTAAAGAGAGAAAAATGACGCATGAGCAGTTTCCTGGTGTTTTCAACAGCTAGGATGCGTTTTCTGTTTTTCTGTGGAAAGGCCCCCCGTGAGCCAGCACGTGCACTCTGCACAGGCTGCGGGGGTAAGGCGGGGCGAGCAGTGGTGTCACGGTGCTGTGCAGGCTGCACTTCCCTGAAGGGTCACTCAGAGTCTAGAACAAACAGTGCCTCATCGGACACCTCCTGATCCAGGGTCCCCCCCGCCCAACGCCCCGAGGCTGGCTGCAGACCAGGTGCAGCCTCTTGGTCTTGGAGGCTCTGCAGCTCAGCACTCACCCCTAGGAGAGGCCATGCTTGGGACGAACATCCCCAGGGCCTGGTCAGATTTATAGCCACCGAAACCAGGACTCACGGCTTGACAACAAGCCATCCCAGCAATCCTGTGATGCAGCCAGTGTGGGGACAAACGTGGGGGGCTCAGTCATGTAGGGTCATGGAAAGATCTAGAGCTTTGGTTCAAAGACTGATTCAGCTGCGTGATCTTAGGTAAATTATTCACCCTCTCTGTGTCTCTTGTGTACAAAATGGGATTAACAAAGCCCATTTGGTGAAGTTTTATAAGTTTTTATGTAGCCTTAAGTCACCTGATATGGTGCCTGACAGGTAGCAATGTTTCATCAGTGGTCACCGCAGGGGCTGGAGGGCGTTTTGGTCAAGGGCCGTATAGTAAATATTTTAGGTTTTGCAGCTGTTCAGTCTCTGGAAACTACTCAACTCTGCTGTTTAGTGCGAAAGCTGCCATATGTAGTTCATGAAGGATCGGGCACGGCTGTTTCCCACAAAGCTCTGCTTAAAGACAGATGGACTGCGGTTCTAAGATGGTGCCTGTTTAGAAGGTCACATGGTTAAGGGAGAGGACGGAGGGATTGCAGAGGCTGGGCAAGTCTCCCATGCAGAGAAGTCCTTGAAGTGAGGGGAGGGGTGGGGCACATATCCATAATGTATTGTTGGGAAGGGCAATTACAATCCAAGAGTTCTTAAGCCAGGGCCCATATACTATTTGGGAATTTTTCAAGGGGCTTTGTGGAGTGTCTAGAAGTCCCTGCATTCATATATAAATTTGTCTGTGCATATGCTCATGGACGTTTTTCTGAGAAGAGGGTTCATAGCTCCCTCTAGATCAGTGGTCCCCAACCTCTGGGCCATAGACCCTCACCTCCTGTCAGATCAGTGGCGACATTGGATTAAAGTGCACAATAAATGCAACGCACTTGAATCATCCTGAAACATACCCCCCGGCCCAGTCCAATCCCACCCCAAGTCCCTGGAAAAACTGTCTTCCATGAAAACTGCTCCCTGGTGCCAAAAAGTTAGGGACTGCTGCTCTAGATTATCTCAGGCATCCATGACCCTCAAAAGGTGAAAAACCACTGTGTTAAGCCACATGATTCCCCTGATTTCAGTGACATTCTTGGGGAGACCTCAGGGCCATGTCAGATGTGGGAAGAGAGGTCCCTTGGCTAAGCAGGCCACATCTGCTTAGAGGGCAGGTAGGGGGCTCCCTGTACCTTCCACCCACACCCCCAAGAACTTCCCCTAACCGCGGGGCCTCATACTATCTCAAGGAGGTTTCCTGCTGATCCCTGGGGCAGAGACAGCCTCCCTGTTGTCCAGACAGCCGAAAACTCTCCAGCTGGCCTGCCGTAGACTCTCAGAGAGCTCTGTTCTTCTCAGCCTCTCTCATCTCCCCAGACCTGGCACACCTGCAGGGCAGTTTGACGTGTCCAGCGTCCTGCCCAGTTGGGTGTGGGGGTAAGTCCTTCAGTCAGGGAAATGCAAGAGGCAGAAGAGAGGAATGTCAGATGGGAGCTGCCTTGTTGGTGTAATTTATGGAAAAGAAGCTCCTCACCAGATTTAGTTCCCACACCACCCCAGATACCAGAGCAACCCAGCAAAGCCCTGTGTTGCCCCCCACAGTCCAGGAGCCACATCATCCCCCTACTCCCCACCCCCACCCAGCACTGACCCAGCACGGGCACCTGTGCCCAGGTTGTTGAAGTGCTGGAGTGTCACCCCAGAGACGCACGCAGATAACCAGTGGGAATGTCCATTCCTCCCTGGCCCGTAGGACCAACCCCTGACCTTAGTGTGAAGGCCTCTGTAAGCTTCCCTCCTGTTCACGTTGCCCTCATCCCTGCCTCGATTACCCCAACCCTCACCTTTGCCCCCAGGGACTGCTCTTGCCATTGAAGTGTTAGCGCATCAGCCTTTACTTTGGTGTCCATGTTTCAGGGAAGCCTGCCAAGGCAGCTGGTACAAGTGGTTCTGGGAAGTGGCAGGGTGACTGACCTTCCAGTTCCCCACCACACAGGTCCCCAACAGCTGGTCACCCTTAGGAAGCAGAACCTCAGGGTGGGGTGGTGATATCAGCTTGCCCACCAGGCCATGTCTGTGCCCAGGGCTCTCCCGCTTTGTTCCGGTGGAGTGGAGTGGATTGTGGGTGGAAGGTGAGCAGGGGCAGGCCCCTGTGATTGGCTGAGGTACGTGAGCTGACTTAGCTCTGGAAGGGTCTGCACTTACCCGCTGCGCCAAGGTCAAACCCTTCTGAGGCAGTGGCACCGCACTGGAGTGATTCCACCCCCACCCCCACCCCACCCCGCTCCCACCACCCTATCCTGTCTCCACCTACGAAGTGTGTGGCCTGTAGCAGCAGGGTCCCTGAGCTCCACTGGTTCACGTGCTGACTCTCCCTCCCCAGGGCAGGCAGGGTTTGATGGGCCGCCTTGGCCACTGCAGTTTGAAGACCCCATGAACTAAGCCAGAGGATGGCTATTCCCCGTTCACAGGCACGTGTGCCCTGGTGGCACCCATGCTCCCCTAAGAGTGTCCCCACAGCCTGGGGTCTGGTCCTTTCTCTGTGGCCCGAGCCTCTAGGGGACATGCAGGGTCCACTCCAGGTTAGCAGGATGAGGAGTGCGGAAGCTGAGAAGGCCTGGATGCTCCTGTTCCCCGGACTGCACAGCTGGAGAGGAGCCCCGGTCGAGTGGGTGGCCCAGGTCCCAGGCAGAGTGTAGAGATGGCACCTCTGGAGGGTTGTAGCGATGTCTCCATCAGTCTGTGCCGGAGACATGGGAGGCTGAGCAGGGAAACCAGGCGGACATGAGGCCAGGGTGTCACGGCCACAGGAGCTGCACATGGGTTGGGAGTGATCACAAAGCCTGGCGGGGGTCGGGGTGATGGCGGTGAGGAGAGGGGGTGACACTCATCCACCCCAGAAAGCGCCTGTCGTGAGCCTTCGTTGTTTAATCTGTCAGTCATGTCCGACTCTTTGCGACCCCATGGACTAGAGCCAGCCAGGCTCCTCTGTCCACGGGACTTCCCAGGCAAGAATACTGGAGTATTCTCCATGAGTGCCTCTACTGGGCAATTACTGGCAATGGCAAGATCTAGAGAAAGACACTCAGAACACGAAGGCAGCAGAGGATGGAGGCCAGCTAATCCATGCCAGTTGGGAGCAGCTCTGCTCCTGCCTAAGAAGGAGCATCTGTGTGCCCAAAAGCCATGGTCACTGGGGGTGCTCAGGGACCCCATCAACACTGCCTGAGCGCCTACCCTGTGTCTGGCACTGCAAAATGTGGAAAACTGTAGTCAAAAGGTCGAGTCTCTGCTCTCGCAATGGAGGAGACAGACCCCAAGTCCTGTAGATGGTTTGGAACCCTGAGCAACATGTGGGAGATGAGTGTGGCTGGGGTGTGCTTGCTTTAGCCAGGGGTTCAGAGACTTTTCCAAGGAGTTAACATGGGAGCCAAGAGCTAAAGGATGGTTCTCTCTGCTGAGGTTCCCCAGGGAGCAAAGCCTGAGAAGGAGGCTTGCTTCCTGCTTGTCAGAATGAAGCCCCACTGGATCCTCCAACTTACAAAGATACCCTTGCCCCCGCCCCCAGAGCCCCCTCAATGACGTGGGGTGGGAAGGGCAGCACGCAGGTGGCGCCCAGCACCATGGTCTCCAGGGCCTTCATTCAGGAAGGTGCGGGGCATGTAAAGTCCGTGACAGGCACGCTGCGGGGTTCTATAACAGCTCAGATTTCTCCAATGAAGCTTCTGCATCAGAATGAAGACCAGCTGCTGGTCTGATCTGATAGGACCTTTGGAGAGCTGCATCCATCAGGCAGGTGGGCGTGTGGTGAAGGTACAGGGACCTAGTGACCTGTTCTTGTCTCCCATTGGGGAAAGGTTTATACCACAGGGAGCAGAAACAAATTTCCCAGACTTCAGGGTTATATAGGCACAGGCCTGGGCACGTCCCAGGGCTCTGGGCTGAGAGGAAAGGCAAGGCAGGAAGCAGTTGGGATGAACCTGGTTGGAGTCCATAGAGCTAGTGTGGGGCACGGACAGAGATGAGATACAGGCGTGAGAATGAGCACAGTTACCACAGGATAACCTGGGGAGAGCAGTCCAGCCAGGAGGGACAGAGGTGCAAAGGCACTGTGGCTGCTTTGTGCTTTTGTCCTGTAATTTTTCAAAATGATAAGGAGGAACCAGCCCCCTGGATACAGAACACTGGGTTCTGCAAATGAAGTGCCAGCAATCCAGAGCTGGGAGAGGCCTGAAGGGAAGGGCACGGCGAGTCCTTGAAGTACTGCCGGGGCTCCTGCTCTCCGTGGTCTTCCTCGGCCAACCCAGCCCCACGGCCGTGCATTAGCCCACCAGACCCTCGCTGGGCGGCTGTTACGTGCCAGGCTTGGTGCTCAGTGCCTGGGATGCGTGGCAAAGACAAGACAAGCTCTCTGCCCTCCAGACATCCTCCCAGGGAGGGAGAAGACAGAATTGGTTTTGAAAACAGGCAAATTCTGGATCTGAATCCCTGCTTCCCACTTATTACCCAGGACAAGGCATTTGTTCTAAGCCTCAGTTTCCCAACCGGTAGACTACACAGCTTTACTCATAGAGCTGATACTGGGATCCAAGGGGACTAGAGACGTGAGCACCCAGAGCCAGGCTGCATAAACAAAGGCTGCTGGTAGCTCTGCCAGCTCCGGCGGGGAGCATACTGTGGCTTCATCCCTGAGCTACTATGTGAAGTTTTCATGGGAACAGTAGGAAACAGTTTTGAAAAGAGTTTAAAATCCTTTGCCGATTAAAATATTACCCAATCTGACCCCCACACCTGGGAGTTGTCATAGCCCCACTGGATCCTCCAACTTACAAAGATACCCTTGCCCCCGCCCCCAGATACCCCTCAAGGTCGTGGGGTGGGAAGGACAGCACACAGATGGCGCCCAGCACCATGGTCTCTAGGGCCTTTATTCAGGAAGGTACAGGGCGTGTAAAGTCTGTTTGACAGGCACGCTGCGAGGGTCTGTAACAGCTCAGTTTTCTCCAAAGGTGTGGCAAGGAGAGGGGTGCAGAGGAAAGGAGAACACCTGGGGGAGTCTTCCTCTCCAGAAAAAGGCACTGGCAGGGGGTGAGCACCTTGCTTCTTCCTAAGCAAGAGCCTGAGTTATATACACACGGGGGTTGACCAGACGCAGAGAAACTCAAAGCTAAATACAGCTAACGGTGGAGAGTCCATGGGGAGTAGGGAGGGGAGGGGGACAGTAGCCAAAGCTACATCCGGGCTCTTTCCACTGGGTGGGAAAAGACGTTCAGAAAGAAGGCAGAGCTTTAAAGGAGAAACAACATCCAGCCTCTCAGACTTAGTGTTTTGTGCAATTGAAAAACCCACAAAATAAATATAACTTAAAAACCTCTTACATGATACTGAAAGCACATTTGGGACAAGCAGTTGAGAACCCACCCTCCACTGCTGAGCAGTGCTGAACCTCAGGAGCCCCAGGGCCCCACGGGGCCACCCACTCGTGTGCAGGTGTGCACACCTCGTCCCTCCCTCCTGACACCTGCAGGGCCAGGACCCAGGGGGTCCCCACCTGGACGGGGCTGGCTGGGGGGAGGTTTCCAGACTGCCTGAATCCCATTCCAGGATCCATCCATCCCGCTTGGACAACAGAGGAGTGTGGGACAGCGGGGAGAATGGGGTGCGAGAGAGGAGGTGTGCAGGAGAAGTAGCACGGGAAATACAAACCCCTCAAACCCCTAAGTAATAGAATAACCCCACAGAGATACCACTTTCTACCATTCACATATATACTTGTCACCCAAAGCAAAGAACTGCCAAGAGGAGGCCCTCTGGGGCACCTTTAATGAACAAATTACTTGTATATTAGCACACTGTTTGCAAACAACTGGTGTCTGCTTAAAGTGCTTGGAAAGTTTGTTCTCTTCAATTGGTTAAGCTGGTCCCCTGTAATTTTTGTTCATAGCATTATTTTGCTTAACAAACATTGTTTTTCATAGATAGAATGAGGGTAACTCGGCCAGCCCCTAGTGGGGCTTTACATCTGAACTCATGATGTCCCAGGCAGTTGCAGCACAGACCCCCGGGGTCCCTTCTGACCCAGCTAACCACAGCTCCCAGACTCCGAGCTGACTTGGGCACTTTTGCCTTCTAGGGTCACGTGGTGTCACGAGCTCTCTAGTGCTCAGCCAGGCGGGGGTGTGACCTTTAGCAAGTCAGCCCACACTGGAGCTCACTGCTGTTTTGAACAAGAGCCAGGAAGTTGAAAAGTGATTTCCTTTTTTAAAATCTGTACTTACACATCCTCATGTGTCCCACCCTCTGCCCCCACCAACTGTCACTCACCCAGGATGAAAAGGGAAACGTAAGTCACGTGGACAAGTTGACAGTTCCCTCAGAGACCCTAGGATGACAGGGGGCAGCCCAGGAAGCCCCTGTGGACTGGTCCTCCAGGCACACACACCTGGGGACACACCCACTCCACATGTCCCTGGAGCATCTCCCTGCAGAGCAATGGGTCCAGCCTCCTGCAACACTGGTGGGCAACTGGGCCACAGCACCAACTGGCCACAGAGCTGGAGTTTTGTTCTTTAAAAGTCATGTGAGATTTACATCCTTCTCAATAATACAGACCTACTTGCTTTACAACTAAAATATGGATTACAAGCGGTTCCCTATGAATCTTCAAACAACCTAGTAACCCCAGGAAGAGATGCCTGGCACCTTCCACATATTCTGGAAGCTGCCTACACCACATTTGGGAAATGGGTCTAAGCCCTCCAGGTTGCTATTTCAGGGGGAAAATGATGCCAGTGAGCCAATGGCCTGCTTCCTCCTTGCTCAGTACTGGCCTGAGGCTCTGCCCCCATAACTGCTGGACACTCTGGGTTTCATGAGAGCCCCGGGTGTGCATCAGGGGGACCAGCTGGCACTAGGAAGCGGGGAGGTGAGAGGACAGGAGAGGAGTGTCCTCTGCAGGTTCTGTCTTCCCTTGGGGCTGCCTGGGCCCTGGCCTGCTGCCATCCAGCCCTCAGGACCTCTCAAAGTAAGGAGGGGAGTGGGAGGCACAGGTGGGAGGCACATGTGGAAGGCCCTGGGGGTCAGGGGACATCTCTGAAAGCTCAGGTTTGCCGAGTGTCCCCCTGAATTCATGCCAAGACCACAGAAGGAAGAACAAAGCTCCGGCCTGTGCCCTCCCAGGAAGCTCAATGTCAAGGGCACAGTCAAGTTGGACCTGGGACTTTTGGATCCCGGGTCTATCCCAGTGCTGGGGTGTTTCAATACCCAATGGGAGGGGTCCCTGCTTTGGCAGACCTACAAAGGCCACCAGGGCATCTCTAGGAGTCCCTCAGCTGATAAGCAGAGAGTCTTTCATTCACGGCCGACATTCTGCTCCCAGTGGTTTTGTGCCCCAAACACCAGAAAGCCTGGCAGCAGGCCACCACATCCAGAGCAACAGTTAGCCCATCCCCAAAGGGTAAGGCAGACACAGGCCACACCTAAGAGAGCCATCATCCGCACCAGCCACCAGGGGGCAGCAGGCCCCCACAGGTAACCTGCCCAGAGGCTGGGGTGCTCTTCTGTTAGGGTCCCCTCTGGAGCCAGGAACTCCATGGCTGCCTGAGCCTCCCTCCAGCTCTAGACCCTACTGGCCTCCCAGCAGGTGGCCAAGCCTGGGTTTGTGCATTTCTCTGCTAGTAGGAGATCCTACTGACAAAGAAAGTGGAATCCCCAGCTCCAAGCCCTTCAATTAGGAAGTAACTAGAAAATCTCATCTCTTCTACAAAGTGTCTTGTAGTGCCGATCGATCAGGAGGGTCAGTTCTGGGGCTTGCACCCAGTGGGGGCGTGAAGGAAAAATTCAGAAGGAGAAGGAAAGCAAGGGCGAGAAGAGGCCAGGGCGGTGGTGAGGCGGGGCAGAGGGTGGCTTCAGGCGAGCGGGGCACTGGGGCACATTTCCGTCAGGATGTCAATGAGGTTGTTCAGGCCCGAGAGGTAACCATCCTCCCGGTTCCCTTCCTGCCACGGGACGTCGTGCTTCAGGGTCTGGCCCTCGGGCAGGGGCGTGGTTTTCCCAAAGTCGATCATCCACACCTTGGCCTGTTCCTTCTTGTCGTGGATGAAGAGGAGGGAGCTGCCGATGACCTGGAGGGGAGCAAGGAGATGAGGCCGGGAAGGGCCAGGCCCCGCCCTGACCTCACCCTGTTGCAGACCAGGCTCGGGAAAGCCAGAGACCTCAGTGTGAAGCGGGCAGAGCTGCACTCAGGTGAGGCCCAGAGCCTTCAGCTCCATGCCCCCATTCTCTCCTGGGCAGCTGAGCCCAGGAGGGTGGCCATGCCGAGGGCAGAGTACATGGGATCCAGAACAAGACCACCCGCAGTGTGAACAGAGCCAGGGAGGAACATCCAGGATGGCAGACCATGTGTGTGTGTGTGGACGCTCACACATGGGCCTGGGCTCCCCAGCAAGTCAGGGTCTTGTGAACCCCTCCGGGTACTGCTGTCAGTCCCCAGATCCTCTCTCTCTCAGGCTCCCTGGGTGCTGCCCTCTGCCCGCAGAGGGAGGCAGGAGCCCTGCTCCAGAGTGGCACCCCAAGACCTGCCCGCCCTTCCTGAAGATCTCGGGGTGGTGATGGAGGGCTACTTGGCTACTGCAGCAGCTCAGAGATCCTCGGGTGTGGGAGACACAAGTCCTGCCACAGCCACTCAGAACGGAGGAGCCCCCGCGGTCGGGAGGGAGAGGGAGGAGAGGGCGATGGTACCACAGCTCGCAGGCCCCGTGGCCGTCCTAGGGCACCTGGCAGATGGCTGCAGTGTGGTTCCCGCGTGGAGCGAGGGGCCTGACCTGGCTGCAGTCAGCCTAAGGACGACCCTCGGGCTTGGGAGCAGGTCTGCTAGCGTGGGGGGCAGGCCCACCACTCAGGCAGGCACGCCCCAAGGTCATGGCCCACCACACAGCACAGGTCTCAGCCCCTGAGGACAAACGCCTGACACCTACCTCGTGGCACTTGAAGAAGGGAGAGATTTCCAGGGTGGCCCGGATGTCCTTCAGCCTGTCCCGGTAGGCAATCTGAGAACAGAAAGATGCCCAGATTTTTAAATATATCGGGGGGGGGGGGTGTGTGTGTGTGTGTGGTGGGGTTAGGTGTCATTTAGCCTATTAAGAGTTACTGTCAGCGTGAGAGGGTCCTCACACTGATTATTTCAAGCTCCTCATCTAGAAATGAAAAAACTGAGGCCCCATAAAGGCAGGGCAGCTGGGGTCCTGGTCCCACGCTTCCTTTACTCCACACTGCTTCGTGACAGGAGGTGCTGGGGTGGAGGGGAGTCAGTTCCAGGAGCCCCTCGCACAGGGGTTAAGTCTATTCTGGAATGCCAGCAGTGTGGAGGCAGCACCCAGGGAGCCCGGTTGCCATGGTGCGAACTTCCTGACGCAAACTTCAGTGCCCTGAACTTTTGAAAAGAACAGCATGAAAGAGCCAAAGCCACAGATCTCTCTGCCAGTGGCTTCTCCGCAGAGCTGTGCTCGCCCTGGGGTGTCCACCCTCCCGGGGGGCTGCGAGAAGGGAAGCCTGTCGCACACAGGCACATAGGGTCCCCTCGACGCCCATGTGCAGCAGCTCCAGCCTGGGGCTCAGTGCCAGGAATAAACCTCTCTTGTCCAGGCACGGGCATCGTGCACTCTGTAGCAGCTCTGCTGAGCTGGGGCACCTGTCCCATGACTGAGGCCTCAGCTATTACCACAGGCCAAAGTCTCTCGGCTGGAAAAGGCGGGAGGGAGACTGCCCAGTACCAGCCGGTGCTGAGTCTCCTTAGAGAAGGGCTGTCTGGGTCCAGCCCTCCTGCTCATTAGTCCTGGCGAGCCCGTGCAGGAGAAGGTGCCTCTCAGGAGGGCTCCAGGGCCCACCTCCCTGGTGTAGTCAAGTCCCTGATCATCACAGGGTGCCCTGTCCTTGGGGTGTGGGGGCTCAACACGCCCTACCTCACATGATCCCAGTGCTCAGAGCATCTGTCCAGCCTGCTAACTGCAAATGAAGTCATCTGTCACGAACCTCTGCCACCCACACCTCCAGGCTCAGAGAGCCCGTGAGTTCCCGCTGGGGAGGGTGATGAGACATCTCACCCCCGTCCCCCGCACACTTCCCTCCCTCAGTCTCAGCCTGGTGGAGCGCTGGCCAGGCCTGGAAGTGCAGGAACCAGCAGGCTGCAGGCCCCCTGGGTGTGAGCCCCAGCTCCCCTGCTTTCCTTGCTGTGTGCCCTTGACCACTCAGTTTCCTCATCTGTAAAATGGGGACAAGGATGCCGAGCCGCGGCAGGCGGCTGCTCTGAGGGTTTGGTGAGCACTTGGTGTAATACTTGGCAGGCAGTGGGCGGGGTGCGGTGGTTGGGGGGTAGCTAGAGGAATACAGCCTTGGAAAGGACTGGTCTGAAGGGGATGGAGGCGTTCTGGGGAGCTGAGTTTCTGGCGAAGGGAAAAAGCAAGTGCATGTTCACCCGGCCGACAGGCTGACAACCACACCATCTCCCTCTCCACCTTCCAAGCAGAGGTTTGGGGCCAGCGTTTTCTGCATGGGTACCACGGCTCAGTCTTGGGCTGGGCAAGAACGCCCAGAGAAGGCCCCGCCCCCTTTGCGGGGGGGCACCCGACTCACCAGGATGTTCGGGTTCCCTTTAGTGAATTCTCTGAAGGCTTCAATCACCTGCTCCCTCGTTTTGGTCTTCTTGAAGTCCCGGTTCACAGAGCCGTCTTCTTTCTGAAAAGAATGACACCCACCCGGGAGGCAGTTCAGCAGACAGCCCACAGGTGGGCACTGCACACATCCCCCCACCCCATGCCTCAGAGCCAGGAGCCCCAAACTGACCCCCAGGCAGTGAGGTGCCCGTGTGCAGCACCAGGAGGCAGGCGCCGGACTGACCAGGCAAGGGGCGGTTAGTGGGACAGCACAGCAGAGGGGCGCCTGACCTGGGCCCTGGCTGAGGAGAGGGAGCGGTTGGCACCAGTGTCTCGGCCAGAGGAAGAGCATCAGGGAGGCCTGGAGCCTGAGGGGCGCCTGGGCCAAGATGCGGGAGCAGGGCCATGAGAGCTGCCCGTCCTGAGGGTCCTGAGTGTGAGCAGCGGGGCTCTGAGGGAGCCGTACGGGCCTCCGCTGCCCCTAGAGGCCCGGAGTGCCAGCACCGTGGAACCTGGGTGCCAGAAGGTCCCTGCTGCCCAGGGACACCCTTGCTCCCCACAGGAGAGAGAAGCCCCTTGCCCCACGTTCAGATTCCCTTTGTAATTATAGGTCTCTGACTTAGGTTCCCTGAAAGCCGAGGTTTAACAGCCCACCCAGCTCCCAGCCCCGCCCAGCACACAAAATGGGTCCATCTCCTGAGCCGGGTGCTATGTCTGTTCCAGGCAGACCAGGCAACACATGAGGGTAAATTAGCACCTCTGTGAGGAAATCTGTTCTTTAAGATCAAAGAGTGAGAAAGGATGTCTCTCCTAGGAGCGCCCAGACATGGGTCTGTACACCCCAGGAGCTGAGCTTAAGGCACTGTGGCTGCCTCTGCAAGAATGGGCAGGACCCTGGGCAGAGGGAGAGAGCAGTGGGCTGGGCCTTCCCCACCCCACAGAGGGTCTCTGTAGGGGGGACTAATGGAGGGGAGAGGCTGATGGAGAGCTGGTAAAGGCAGCTGGCTTCTCTCAGAGCCCGAGAAGACGGGCTGGGGGCTGCTCCCACACAGCTGGAAATCAGACAGACCAGAAGATCCAGCTTGAGATGGAGAGAGAGGTAAGGGGGAAAGCAGACGGCTTCAGACAGATCCAGAAAGGAAAAGGAGCGCTGAGAGGAAGAGGATGTGCATATAACAACACTGGACGCAAAAAACAGCAAAAGCTGACTTCAGAAGACAGGGGAGGGGCAAGCGGCTTTCTCAGCTCGTAAAGCAGCCGTCCCAGGGGCCACTGCCCAGCAGAAACTTCCACCCAATGCCATCTGCAGGGAGGCCACCCCGGCTTCACTCGCTCGGGAGTCATGCCCTACTCTGGGCAAGGGCCAGCCAACATGAGCCAAGAATGGACAGAGAAGAGAAATCCAAGAACGTTCAGGGACTGTCCTCCTCTGACAGGGATGGCTGCCTGAGACCGGGGGGCCAGCACCTCACACCATGCTGCTTGGGGCGAAACGCACGTCTGAGCAGACGCCCAGATTCAACAGCAAGGGCAGTGTCTGGGAGCCTGGCTCTGGGAAGAGCATTCTCAGGCCCTACTCAAATGAGTGAAGGGGAAAGAAAGGAGAATGAGGTGACTCGGAAGTTGGGGGGAGGCCTCGGAGAAGGCTCCCCAGAGGTGTTTGGTGACCCGGACGGAGCAGTGCCTAGTCCTGCCCGCCTGGGCAGACGACTAGGATGTCAAAGGAGCTAGCAGGCTCCCTCCCTTGCCTGCATCTCACTGAAAGTCCTCATTTTGGGACCCTGGGCAGAATGAGCCAACTCCCAGCCCTGGCATCCAGGCAGGGCCCTGCTGGGTGGGTACTCAATGCCGGGCATGGTCTGGACTGAAGGCAGGGTCATTGGCAGAGCGCTTACTGCTGGGCAGGGCTAGAAGGCACCCCTGCTCCAAGGCCCCAGCCCCCTCCACAGCCATCCCACCTCAGACCAAGGAGAAGGCCAATTTCCCCAAACGTCTGTCCCTGGGGCTGGCTGCCCATGCCCTGGCTCTGTACTGAGAGGAATCTTACAGCCCCTGAAGGACCCCTGGGGTGAATGTTGGTGGAATCCAATGACCCAGTCCTTTCCCATCCAGGAGCTGGGCGGCTCGGGCAGCTTCAGGCCCCACCTGGCCATCCTCACCTTGATGCCCTCGATCCTGAACCCGAGGGTGGCCGTGGAACTGATGGTTTCCCTCCACTGCATGTACCGTGGCTTGGTCACGGCCCGCTGGGCTTTCTCCTCCTCGGTTGGGGCCTCTGGGTCCACCTCAATCATCTTCTGGTACATGTCCTTCCGGAGGCTGGGCTTCTTCCGGGCCTTCGTGAGCTCCTCTTCCAGGTAGGTCCTGTGAGGGAAAGGAGGCCACATGAGGGCTGCTGGCTGGACCGAGGCCCACTGGCGCTTTGCCCAAGGGCTGCAGTCAGCTTGGCCAAGCCAGACTTACGCAGGGCGAGCACACGTTGAGTTGGGCTGGGCCTGGCTCTTGACAGAGACCAGGGCAGCCTTGCCTAACAGGGGCAACTTCATTCTGGGACCACTGGGAAGGCCTGACAAAGCCCAAAGAGCTCTTCCTTCTCGGGGAAGCTCACAGGACCAGCAGGGGAGGAGGAGGCAGGGCAGCTTAGGAGCTCGTCCAGCTGGGGTGAGGATGGGGAGGGGGCTGAAGGCAGGTCCATTCAGGGCCCAGCTTCCCTGCCCCCAGCGTCTGCCTGGGACCCTCCCAAGAAGTGAGGGCTTCGGAAGCTAGCACCTGTGTGGGTCTAGGAGCATGTTCTGTGCCCCTACCCCGCCCATCTCCCTGGTGCTCCTGAGGGCACTCTCTGAAGAGGGAACACCTTCTTGAGTGAAAAGGCCAGGCCAGAAGGCAGTCTCCGAAGGAGCCACAGTGCTGCAGGGAGAAGCAGACGGCGGGGAGGAGAGGGGAGCCTCGGGGCTCCCTCTGCTACAGAAGAGACGTGCTGGGCTCTTTCTGCCTCTCGGACACCAGGTCTTGAGAAGACACAGTTAAGCAAACTGCTTCACCACCGCATCCTCTGCACAGGTGTCGGGGGCGGGGCAGGGGGGAAGCCTACAGGCCCAACTGGCAGGGGTCCCCTGGAAACCAGCGGACATAACAGAAGTGGGGACGGTACAGACTCTGGGCAGCCTGGCACTGAATTCCTGGCCCCAGGCTGCCTCCCTGACCCCCAGGGCCAATGGAGTGAGTCAACTCCCCTGCTGCACACCCCAGGGCCAACAGGGTGAGTCACCCCCCTGCTGCACATCAGACGCCCACCTTCCTCCCTGCTCCTATTTCAAACTCCCCGTCACCCCCACAATGAGCTCAGCTGCTGTCTGTGACCCTTCCTGAGACAGAAATCTGCAGTGTCAGTTGAGTAGAGGGAAGTTTTCTCCCCGGGGCCAGTGTGGGTAGACACTGCCCACGTGGTGGCCTGTGACAACCAGCCTGGCCTCCGCTCACCATCTGTCCCGGGGGGCTTTGCTCTATGGCCACCCACCTCTAACCTGCCAGTGTGGGACCCAGAACACACTAGTCAAATCTAAATCTATTAAAAAGTTTCCAGAACCACTGGACCAACTCTTAACAAGAAAGAAGCAAATCTTTGGGTGTGAACTTGGGCCTGGTCATTTAGGGCCTTCCAGAGAGTGATGAGGGCTTCCTGGGGAGCTCAGCTGGTAAAGAATCTGCCTGCAATGCAGGAGAGCCTGGTTTGGTTCTTGGGTCAGGAAGTCCCTCTGGAGAAGAGATAGGCTGCCCACTCTAGTATTCTTGGGCTTCCCTGGTGGCTTAGACGGTAAAGAACCTGCCTGCAATGCGGGAAACCTGGGTTTGATCCCTGGGTTGGGAAGATCCCCTGGAGGAGGGCATGGCAACCCACTCCAGAATTCTTGCCTGGAGAATCCCATGGACAGAGGAGCCTGGCGGGCTACAGTCCATGGGGTTGCAAAGGGTGGGACATGACTGAGCGACTAAGCACAGCACAGCACAGGGAATGATGAAGACCAAAAGGAGGTGGTCTGCCTTGGTTGTGCCCTCTAGACACACACATGCATACACACACCACTATATGTACGCCCATGCACACAAACACTACTGTGTACAAAGCCAGGTCAGCGATGATGAGAGCTCCAGGGCAGAGGCTGTGGGCAGGAGGCCTCTGTGTGGATTTGTGTCGTGCTGGCCTGTGTGTGTATTTGTGTGTGCGGTGTGGAAGGGGCTGCCCTCCCAATGCTCCCGAGTGCACTGCAGGGGCCTGCAGGGCGGGTGGATGGGTGCACTTCTGCAAAGATTTCTCAGTAGCTCCTTAAATAGGAAGCAAGCCTCAATGTCAAATCCCTTTCCACACAGGGCTTTCTTCAAAAAGGGACCCGCGCAGCTCAATCTGGGCAGAGCTGCTCACCTTCCAGGGAGGAAAGGAGCTGGGCAAATGCCCACAAGGGTCATGAGCCGGGTGGTGGGGTCAGGGGTCCACTGAGGGTGTCCTGATACTGGCCCAGCCCACCTCGCCCACCCCCACAGGAAGGTCACGCCTCCATGTCACGTGGAGGAGCAGAGGCTGAGGGGAGAAGCCACAAGATGAAGCAGAGGGAGGGCTCCTCTCAGGAAGGCAGCCGGCCCATGGGGAGCCAACAGGTGACACACCAAAGCCGCCCATTCCCACCACCCTCTCCAACCTGCTTCCACAAGGGCAGAGATGCTACAGGCAGCTCGGTCTCTGCCTGCCAGTCCCCGGCCCGAACATCAGGAAGACACTCCTGATTCTCCAGACACAGAGTTATAGGTTAAATCGAAGAAAACTCCCTAGAGCAAAGCAGGCTGATGTCCTTGTGGAACCAGGGTCCCAAGAAAGCCCCTCGTTAGGACGCCACAGTTGCCTCCATCACCCTTTCCTCAGGCTCCACCACAGCTGAGGCTCAGACTGCTGATCGGTCCTTCCACCACGTGACAAGTCTGTGATGAGTCTGAGCCCCTCCTGCTGGGGATGCAGGGTCTGTGGTGGCCCCGGCTCCAGCCTCCTCCCTCTTGACAACCACAGAGCCCCTGGGCAGGGCCAAGCTGCAGCCCAGGCTAGACTGGCAGTCAGAGGCCTGCTGCAGAGGTGGGCGGTGTGTCTATCTGGCTGCGTGGCCCTGACGAGTCCCTTAGCCTCTGGTGACAAAAGCCTCCTGCCCCAGGCGGACCTGAGGCCCATCTGCCAGGATGGCTGTACGAGGTCTTCAACACTCGGAGCACAGAAGGGCCCTCCACACTCAGGACCCAGGAGACAGGGAAGGTGGGGCTGGAGGGGGACTGGTTTGGGGGAGGCCTTTCTCTTTCCCTCCACTCGGGCCCTCACTTGCCCACACTCTGTCTCCAAGCTCTGCCCAGGACTGAGCTAACTGTGTCCCAGCCCTGCTGGTGGCTCCCGAGAGCCCTGGGTGCAACGGGACAGGTGGCAGAGAGAGTGGGCAGCCCTGGTGAGAGGGGGTGGCTCCTGTCCCCCACAGCCTGCCACGGAACAGACGGACACACCGGCAGCCTTTCGGGACTGACTGGCCACACGTTCTTCCCACGGGGTGTACTTTTTTTGGCCGTGGTCTGGCTGTACAGCCATCAGAGTTTTTATGTGTCTCCCCTTGAGAGGGTGCTTCCTAGTGCATCGCACGAGCACCTTCCAGGCACAGAAATTAAGACTCTGGAGAAGAGCAGTGGCCAAGAGGTAGCTGAAGGGATGTTCTCCCCGGTGGGCTGGAGATGGTGAGACCCCTGGATGGAGGGAGGAAGAAGGCTGGGAGGCTGGGGACAGTGCCAGAGCAAAGACTGGGACCTATACTTACCCACCCCTTCGTCCCCGCCCTCGGGGCAATGCCAAAGGGACATGGCAGGCCAGCCTGCAGGGTCTGATTTTATGACACAACTCCCAGGAGGAATGAAGAGGGAAAGAAAACTGACCGGCTTGCCTGCTTCTCTCCTGCACGCACGCACGCACGCACACACACTCACACACATTCCTCTTTCTCAATCTCCTCTTTTAAGAAGTAAAACTGCTTAAACCATCCAAAGCAAACACAGGCTCCAGCTGTGAGCTCTGCGGCTGGGAACCTGGTCTCCCCAGCGAGCAGCGGGTGGGATGGAGGAGCCGGCGTCTGGCCGCCTCCTCTCGGCACCTGCAGCTGGGTGGCTCTCTGAGGCCTGCGGGGACTTCCCCACCCGCTGCCCTGCTGGGGAGAAGGAGCTACTCTGTGACTCCTAAGTTGAGATGGTCAGAGTCTGAGAGATGAGGAAACCCGACCAGCAAAGAAGGGCTGGCGGCCAGGTCTCAGGGCCACCCCGTCTCCTCCAGCCCACTCCTCCTGTCTCCTTCCCTCCTGGGTCCTGTCTGGGCAGGGTCTGGGGTGGGGTGGGGGGACCCAATTCCACATACAGGCCGCCCATGTGCCCATCTGGCCATGTGTCCTGCCCCTGACCCGGGAACACACAGCTGCCAGGCTGAGGCCACCACCAGCCCCAGTCCAGGAGGCAGCAAGCTGGTGCCTGTTGTCAGGGCCTCCTGTGCCCCTGGACTTCTCCATTGCTCCCTTATGGCAGGCTCGAGTCTTTTGGCAAATCAACATGATCTACTGACCAGTCCCTTCTTCCCACTCACCGGCATGGGGACAGGAGTAGGAGAATGGGATAAGAAGAGCCTCTCCTCCAGTTGCCCCCCTGGTGACCCATGTAACAGGAAGCCGCCCCCGCTGCTCGCCCCAGCAATCCCGCCTGACCAAACGGGCAGCCCTCTCCGTGGGGAGGCTCCGCACTCCTCCAGTTTCCCCTGGGTCCCTGGCTCACTGAAGAAGGAAAGGGGTCGTCCTGGGCAGAGCCAGTCTCCCAGTCCCCTCCGCACATATGCGAGATGGCCAGGGTGGGGTCCACCCAGACCCCTGGCCTGTCCTCGCACACACGAGGCCTCAGAGACAGCCCAGAAAGCCCCCGCCTCCTGGGATCCCTGAGCGCCGCCCTGCCCAGTATCTGCTGCCCGGCCAGCTGGGTGCCAGGAGTGGGCGGCCCCGCCCCAGAAGCCCAGCTCACCTGACGCCCATCTTGCAGTCCATCACGCACGGCGAGTCGAAGTCAGCCAGCAGGTCGTCCATCTGGTTGTAGCGCTCCCCGTCCTTGACCACGTCCCCATGGTAGGCAGGCACGAAGGGCTTCAGCACGTCGGCCATCAGCCTGTCCAGGCAGCGCTGCTCCGACTCACAGTGCTTCTTCAGGATCCTGCCGTTGGCAGCCGCCTTGAAGCTCCCTGCGGAGCAAGGTGGGAGGAGACCCTGGGTCTCTGGCCCGGGCTGTCCCTGCCCTGACCTCTGACCCTGCACACATGCCCTCCATCACGGGATGCTGCGGGGTTGGCTAAGCACAGGGCTCAGGGCGTGCCCAGGTCCCTGCTGGTGGAACGAGCCCTTTAGGGGGAGTAGGGGCAAGTCCCAGTCTCCCCCACACCCAGACGGCAACTCTGGGCTGGTTCTCTGACTTCCCAGACCCTAGGCTCCTCCTCTGAAGTTGGAAGCAGAGCAATGCTCACAGCTGGAGGGTGAGCAAGGCTAGTAGAGGTCTGGGCAGGACCTACATACCCCCTCTATGTGATTTCTACCGCCCACCTCACCATTGACCCTTCCCAGCCATGAAGGTGTCTCCTTCTCAGTGGAGAAGCCCTGAAAGGATGGAACTTAGTGCCAGGACAGGGAGACTGGCAGAGAAGTGGGGACCCCACACTTCTGAGCCACACCCTCAGCCAAGTATTGAGGAAGGGTGTCCATCGGCCTGCCTTGAGCTAAGCCAATGTGGTTGAGGATATAAAAAAATGTCAGACCTTGTGCTGCCCTGAAGTCCACAGGCAGCCGCTGAAAACCCCCCTGATGATGGATGGATCATTACAAAGGATGATGCATGACAAAGGGCCACGGCTAGTGGGCTAGACAGCTCTAGACACCCTCTCCTGTCACTGAGGGCCACCTGGAGACCTCATGGCCAGCCCAGGGCCTGGCCACTGCAGCCAGCACTCCACACCGTCTAACACTCGTGGAGCGGCCTGCCCGTCTCTCCCACCAGCTACAAGTCTCCTCTGGGGCAGACACTGTATCTGCATTTGTGCAGCTACCCAAGGAGTACGGTGAGGTGAGCATACAACAGGCACTTGGGGAAGCAGCTGGCTTTGTCTCTTTGTCCAGGGTGACAAATGGCAGGCGAGCTAAAAAGATGGATGGTTTTATTGAGTTAAAAGGAAAGATTGAAAGAGACAGCGACTGAAGGGGGAGGTGTGTGATTGTGAAGGGGTGACGCAGACTATGGACAGGACGACAGTCACGTGCATTTTCAAGGCAGTGTTAGGGCCCTTCTCGTGGAGAGCATCTCTGTTCAGAACCTTGAACTCCCGGAATATCCAGGGCCGCCCCCGGCACGTGCTGGTTGCCTCCCCGGAGAGCCAGGCGCCCCGGGAGAGCTGCAGCTACCTGCGTGTCCTGCCAGCTGGATCCAGGGGTACTTCTTCTTGAAGGACATGACAAACGGAGACCAGTGCACCATGTTTTTTATTTTCCTCCATGATTTGCTCTAGAAACAAGCAAACGAAAAACTCAGCGTTAGAAGCAGAACTACTACTTTCTGATTAGGATGAATTCAAAGCCAGGCAAGCTCTGGCCACAGGACGAGAGGTGAGTGCCACGCCCACAAAGCAGGCGGCTCCGAGGACCTCGCCTCCAACATCTATGTGGCATGTATCTAGGGGGCTTTGCCCCTTTGTACAAACAGGCTGAGCAAAACACCCCGAGTCAAGGGGACAGGCTCCGACACGCTCTGAGAACAAAGGGCGGGGGGGCAGAGATTCTCTCTCCAGGGCTGACCCTACCCCATGCCACGCCCCTGTCAGGGGACAGCTAAACCCACACTGCCCTTCTTCGTGCCCCTCTCGAGGCTTCAGTTTCTTCATCTGTCTAGGGAGGGTTCAGTTGGTCCCCATGCTCTTTGGATCGGTGGACACTCTAGGACTCTGGAAAATGACCTCTCTCATCCCAACAGCAAGGGCTCGTAAGGGGAAGACCAGAGAGGTTATGGTCGCCCCGCAGCAGCGTGCCATCTCACTCTGCACTGGCACAGGTGGCAGCAGCAGAGGCAGCTCTCGCCTATGAGAGGTGTGAGGAGACTTTAAAGGGAATTCCCCAGGGACTGCAGTGCCGCCAAGGCTTTGGTGTCCACAGGGGTGAGCAAGCCCGTGAGACTCCCTCTCCACTGTACTTCTCCTTCTCAGGATGTTTCTTAATTGAGCACCTTACTTTATTTTCTCAGCAGCATGGTAATCATTGTCCTTTCGATTTGCAGAACCCCAGCCTCAGACAAGTAAGTAACATAGTAGCATTTAAACCCTCACCTACATGACTACTTTTTTAAAAAATCCTTTTTATCCCCAGCAATAAACATTTCTCTGTATAAAAATACCCCTAAGTGAACCTTAATAAGAATGGGTTGTAGACATGAAGATCAAGTGTTTTGAGCCCCTGAAGAGGGTGATGAGAAATGAACTGAGAAGCATTTCAAGTTCCTGAGAAGTGGATCCCTGAAGCAGCAAAACCACAGACAGTAAACCCCCAAGACTCTTTGCTGGGAAGGGGAAGCTGGGAATTCTGCAGAAGAGGGGGTCCTGCTTGGACAGGGCACCCTGGAGAGGCAGCTCTTCCTTTCCTGTCCTGCACCATCTGCCAGCAGCCACCCAGAGGATGCTGAATGGACTCCCCAAGGGTAAATCAAGGTTAAATTGGTCTCCTTTGTTTTTTTCTCCATGGTGAGACTCAGCTACTTCTGTCATCAAGTTTTCAAGTTAAAATCTGTTTAAGGAGAAAAATTCTTCCCTACGTGAACCTGCCAATGTTTGCCCCATCCCAGAAACCCTCGCTCTACTGTCAAGACCTATTCTATCCTTAAGTGAGGGCAGTGCTGTCCGGCCACATGACAAAGGGCTGGCCTCATTGACAAGGGTGTTTTTCCTAGGTCCTTCTGATGGAGATCACCAAAGAAGGCTAAGGAAAGCCAGTGTTTCTTATCTAAGCACCCAGAAGGCTGCATAAATACTCAGGGCAGACAATGCATGAGGGCAGCAATGGGAAAATCTAGTTACATGAGACAACAAATCAAGTGATGGCCTGTTCGACCCAGGGGGAAGACGTTTAGGTGGGTCCAAAAGACAAGTGCATAGCGGTCACCACCTTCTGATCATACTCCTGCAACAGAACTCAGAGGGGCCAAGGGGCCGACAGGTTCAGAGCCGGGTCGGAGGTGGGGGAAGGTACAGTGTTCTCCAACCCCATCCTATACCACTCCCCCGTAAGAGGTCAACTAAACCCACACTGACCTTTTTTTTTTTTTTTTGGCCTTGCAGGCTTAGCTGCTCCATGGTATGTGGGATCTTAGTTCCCTGACCAGAATCGAACCTGCATCTCTCACACTGAAAGTTGGGTTCTTAACCACTGGGACACCAGGGATGTCCCCCCACATTGCCCTTTTTCACAAATCCTCTTGGGGCCTCAGTTTTCTTATCTGTCTAGGGAGAGATGGACAACTGGTCCCCCATGCTCTTTGGTCCTGTGGACACTCTGCTGCTGCTGCTGCTGCCGCTAAGTCGCTTCAGTCGTGTCTGACTCTGTGCGACCCCATAGACGGCCGCCCACCAGGCTCCCCCGTCCCTGGGATTCTCCAGGCAAGAACACTAGAGTGGGCCATTTCCTTCTCCAATGCATGAAAGTGAAAAGTGAAAGTGAAGTTGCTCAGTCATGTCTGACTCTTCGCGACCCCATGGACTGCAGCCTACCAGGCTCCTCTGTCCATGGGATTTTTCAGGCAAGAGTACTGGAGTGGGGTGCCATCGCCTTCTCCATGTGGACACTCTAGAACTCTGAAAAACGACCCTTCTCACATCCCAAGATGAAGGGCCCCTCAGAGAAAGACGAGAGACCCTGATCTGCAGATGTAGTAATAGCAGAGAACCCAGGAAGGAGTGTCAGCTGCCAGGGTGGGGCTGGGGGTGGGCTGATGCAAAGGCTGAGGCCTGCTGGGAAGGCAGGCTGACCCCCAGAGGCGGTCTAAGGGCAGACTTGAGGGGGCAGAAGACTCCTGAAGGGAGCGGGGCCTGTGAGAACAGGGGCCCAGGACCGGGGTTTAGAGGAACTGGGCCATGTGTGCTGGGAACATGAGCTGGAAGCAGTGGTTGATAAGGGCGAGTAGGCAAGACCGGCTCTGAATGTCGGGCTGAGATGGTTGGACTCAGGGGACTGTGGTGTGGGGGAGACCTGGCTCCATCCACTCCTCACCGACCTGGGACATGTTCTGGACCCTTGCTGAGGCCCTATTATCTTACCTGTAAAATGGGAATAACACATAGCTTCCTTTGGTCCCAGGAGGTAAAGCCATTAGGAGCTCACAGGCACAGAGGTGTTTGTGGAAGAGTCTTAGTGGTCTGAGTTCAAGAAGAGTGTCCTTGAAGCCACCCCAGGAATAGTCAGTCTGGAGATAAGTTTACTAAAGAATAAAGGCCATGGAGCTGGGGCTGGGCCAGACCCACCCAGTTGGGATGTAGCTCTTTGGGGACCCACCGGGACCCACTGGGCAATGGGCCTGGGACGCAAGAGGCAGGAGGAAACTGATGCTGGCTGAGAAAAGCCAGGCTCCGGCCCAGCAGGGGCATCTGAGCTGTGAAACCTCTAGGTCCAGGGGTCTAAAAAGCAGGAGGGTGCTCCAGGGCAGGGGTCCTCTGATGGCTTATGGGACCCAAGAGCCTCCCAGCATGGCCGAGCTCTAAGTAAACAGGACCTTTTTCTGGGTAGCTTCCCTTTTCCCACACCTCCTCCACAAGGAAGCAATTCTTCAACGTGAAAATGGGCCCCACGTGGCCAAGGCCAGAGAGCCCGCCCCTTCCAAGGTGGAATATTCCACTGGGCCGGGTGTGCACACCAGGGGATTTCTCAACTGCACTGGCAGCAGCACGCAGGGGATTTTCCTGTGGTTTTAAATAGCAGCACCCAGGCCGTGCCTAAGGTCGCTGCCAAACATTAAACAGAAAAGCAGATCCCGGTCCAGGCCCAGGAAAGGAGGCTACAGGGTGATCATAGTCCTCCCACCCCCAGCCCATAGGAGCGGAGAGAAACAGAAAGGTGGGAGGTCGCAGAGAATCAGTTCCCCTACGATGATGCCGGAGACCCCAGCACCCATCCAGGGACCACCTGCTCCAGGGAGAAGCCATGTCGCAGGCAGCCGGTTCCAGAAGGCAGGTGGGGGCTAGCAGTCTCCCTCTGAGCCCCTCGCTGGAGGAAGCCACAGTTCTCAGAAGTGGAGGCCAGGCCTCTCCCCCCACCCAAGACAGGAGGCCAACAAGACAGGAGAACAGCCCGACAATCTGGAAGAATTCCATCTCGAGGAGTTGATCATCTTTTCCCTCCGGGGAGAGCCTCAAGAGCGTCAGTCACTGGAATCAGACCACAGCCCCAGGTCTTGAGCTTCTTGAGCCTAGCTGTGTCAGACACACAGGCAGCCCTCACAGGCCTTGAAAGTGGTGTGGCCGAGGGTGCCTGGCCCTTCCTCCAGGGCAGCGCTGGCTGCCTGCTAATCTCGCTGGCTCCGGTCCTCCATCACCTCCCAGTCACCAGGGCTCTCTGGACACCCTCCGCTGACCCTCCCTGGAATGCCCCCGAAGCTCCACCTGCCTGACACGCCCCCTGACCTCTCTGGGCGGCAGAGTCCTTACATGTCAATCTGAGAAGCCAGTTAGCTGAGTCAGGCAAGCTCAGCTCTGATGCACTCCTTACTCACACCAGATCTGGAACCGGCTTAACTAAATGGATAAGCTGGGGTGTTCCCCTCCAGTCTGCTGAGCATGACAGAGCAAAGGGGACGGCTCTCAGAAAGTGCCTGCAAGCTGGCATCATCTGTCGTCTCACCAGGAGGGCTCATTTCCCTAGACGTGCAACAGGATGGGCGCCAGCCTACCCCAGCACTGACTCATCGCTTATAGGCTCTCACTATGTAACAGGAGCTGGGCCAGGCGCTTTACGGCCTCATTTCTCATCTTCAAACAGCCCCATGGTGGACAGGAGTCCACCTCTGGAAGATGAAGAATCTTACTAGTTGAATTGTTTCCCACTCATTCCACTCTCCTCCCAGCCCCAGGTGCCAGTTCATCCTGGGAACCCCACACCAAGCTACCAACAGCAGTGTCTATCCACAAGCAGGGCCCCTCCCAGCCCAGAGCATGGACGAGGTGACGGGGACAGAAAATCGGGCGGGAAGGACGAGATTTCTTCACGGCGGTTCTCCTGGGCAGCCAGGGCACAAGGCTGCTCAGGGGGAGGGGATGTTCAGGCTGCTTCTTCAGCAGAGGGGCCCAGAGTCTTTGGGAGACGCTCCACGACTGACCACTAAAACCCCAGACAGGTCTCACTCTGGAGCTGGGCAGGGACCACTTCCAGCTTAGCCACCAGGTGACACTGGGCTCGCCCATGAGTCAGATCAGACCAGACAATCGTTCCTAGACTGTGGCTGGGATCCTGCACTTGGGATGTTCTTGGGCGGCATTCCAAGGGGAAAGCGAGCCCCACAAAGCTGATGGCCTGTCAAGCAAGACAGCAGGGGGCGGGGGGCGGAGGCGCCCATCTCTCACTTTGATTCTGTGCTGGATGTAAGTCAACTGCAGGCTGGAAGTAAGGTTCCTCGTGGGCTTGGATGACCTGGCTCCACAAATCCCTAGATGACTGCCTGCACGCCTGGGCTAAATAAGCACTGGTCTGGATTCTGCTCTGTTTTCTTACCTGCATGCAGGGCTGGAGGGCCTTCTGCTGACGTTTGCTACAGCCCTGACCTTGCTCTGTGAGAGGCAGGGTCTTGCTCTCTACTCTGGCTGCACAGGAAAAGGCGCAGAACCCTAATGCACCCAGAGAAGTTCAGGAGGATCGGAAAACAGCGAGCCCCAGCGGGCAGAAGCTGGTCCTTTAAGACTTAAGAGATGAGTGGTGCTCTGACACTGCTCTGGCTGGCTCCCTCCCTTCACACCTGAGCTCAAATATTCAGAGAATGTGGAGAGGGATTTGCAGTGGGAGAGAAAAAAACCACCAACAACAAAACCCCAACCCTCTTCAAGCTTGAGGTGACAGCAGTCACCTGGAAAGGGAGCTTCAGAACCTGGCAAACATGCGCCGAGCCCTCTCCAGCCTCTAGGTGCCTTTGGAAGGCTCGGGGCCTAACACAACCTGTCTCACTTTTCCCTCCCGAAGATTCCAGGCCTCAGGGCAGATGTGAGTTTACTCCTTATAGGCGACCCCTCCACCCAGCAAACGAGCCTCAGAATGCCCGGGACAGCCCTGGCCAGGAAAGCTGCTCCTCACCCCCACTCTGGCCTAGACTCCAATCACCCGGAGCCCTTGAGAGCCCAACGCGGAAACGATCCACTGGCCAGTGGGGCTGCCGGGGCCCCAGGGAGGAAGCCTGGGCAGCGTCTCTGATTCTGTGTTTATCCAAGCTTCCCAATGATGCTAATGGCTCCTGGGCAAACGCCGCCTTCCGGATGGTTCCCTCAGCCAGTTATCTGCCTCGTGCTGCATGGAACATTGCCTTAAGACAAATAAAAGGGCTAAACAGGATGACCTCAAAGCTGGGCCATCAAACAGGCAAGAAGGACTCGTGGAGATGAAGAAGAGAAAGATGAAGGAGGGAAAGCAGGGACCCAGGGCCAAGGCTAGGGGATGAGGGGGCCTCCGGCCACCCTACCCACAGGATGCTTCAGCTGCCGTCAGGATCGGCTGCATGATACACAGGGCCCAGTGCAAAGCAAAACTCAGGCCCTGGGTCCAGAACTTGTTAAGAATATCAGGATGGGGAGGCATGGCATGCACCAAGCGTGGGGCCCCTTTGAGGGCCCTTGGGGACTGCATGCTCTCACTCCCCCGGGAGGCCGGCCCTGCCTCCTGGGGTGGAAACAGCCCTGCTATTAGGTAGCAGCAGGTGACTTGGGGCTTGCAAAGCCTTCTGGCTCCTGACCTGCTCCCTCTCTGCCGATGGCCACAGACTGCTGGGAGGGGAGGGCTGGAGATTGAAGGTGCTTAAGGTTCTCCTTGAGGGGCTCCCAGCAGTACACCCCAAAAATCGCAGAAGGGGATTGATGTCCTCAGCTCCCCTCTCATTCACCCTCTGTACATTCCTCAGGGCCTGGCCTTCTCTCTGCTTGCTCATGACCTCTTTCTCATCCACTGAGTAGGGAATGGGCCCGGCAGTGGCGTCGGAGCCAAGTACCAATCCAGACCCCACAACAGGAGGGCAGGCTGCCCAAGGTCAACACCATCTTCTCCTCAGCTCAGCCCATACTGCCCTCCGGGGCCTGCTTCCTGTCTTTTGAGCTACTGCCTGCCCCTCCAAACCAACGCTGTGTCTCTCCACAGAAGTTGGGATGGGTGGAGAAAAAAGGGGTAGTGACCTGGGGGAGCAGATGCCCCTTTGCTAGAGGACTGCCTCACACGTAGTAGGAGGTTTCCAGGCCTGGTGCCCCTCCCTCACCACGGAGGTATCTGCAGGTCACTAAACACACCTTCGGGCTTTGCTGGTGGCTCAGACGGTAAATAATCTGCCTGCAATGCAGGAGACCTGGATTCGATCCTTGGGTTGGAAAGATCCCCTGGAGAAGGGAATGGCAACCCACTCCAGTTACCTAAAGAATCCCATGGACAGAGGAGCCTGGAGGGCTACAGTCATAGGGTCACAAAGAGTCAGACACAATGGAGCCTCTAAGCACGCGCGCACACCCCCACCCCCCACCCCCCCACCTCTCAGGACTGTGAGATTCCGCTGGCAACTCCTGGCTCCATAAACCCCTCCCCACCCGCCCTCAACACTTTCAGCCACCAGGGACTTTTCACAAGCATGGGTACAGAGGCAAAGGACTCTGCTAACCCCTAGGCAGCTCAGAGACCCCTTTCTCCAGAAGCCCTTCCTCTGTTTGAGCGGGGTGCTCCCAAGGTGCCCTGGGCACACCTGCTCCCCACTTCTCCTCTGGGTGAGTGTAACCCTCCAGAGACCCAGGAGTCCCTGCACCTGGCCCCACCAGATACTCAGCCAGTGCTTGCTGAGAGGGTCCCCGGGAGAGGCCACCACCATTAGCTAGGCCTGCAGCTGTGAGAGGTCACCCATGGCTCAGCAGGAGGGCGACCACATCCAATGTCACCCGTGAGGAACCTGGTCAAAATCGCTCGAAGCAAGATGAAGCTGCATGCCTCTGCGGGCTCTGCTCCCCTCCTAACAGCCCCAGTGGAGTCTGGACTGTCTCAGACAAGCAGGCCTCTTGAAGACAGCTCCTCACAACCCCACTTCATCCACAGCAGCCAGCCTCCCTGCAGCTTCCCTTCCCACTGGCTCTGCCAGGCCTGCCGCTGTTTCCGCCCTGAAGATTCTCTGTACTCTTCCCCTCCACCTCGAGTCTGTCCAAAGTCCTCTACCTCTGAGGCAGGCCACAGAATTGGATTTTGTTTCCAGAAGGCACACGACCTAGGTTTTGGAGCTAGAATGATCCCTTGCTCTGCTGCTTCCCAGCTGCAGCTATGAGCAAGTCTTTGAACCTCTCCTGCCTCAGTGTTCTCATCTGTAAACTGGGCATGATAACCTCCCACTGGCCACCCCACCAGGTTAGAGAGAGAACCGAAGAAGCTGTAACACATATACATGGGTGCTCTGTATACTGTCATGGAACAGGTGAACTTAAATGTTCACTTTGTTTGTACTTCTGTGTACAAGCTTTTATCTTTCTTTCTTTCTTTTAGAAAATTGAATGGTTTTCTCCTCCGAGGCATAAGACTGGCAAAAAATCCACTGGGCACTTCTAGAGGGTCAAATCATTGCCAGTGGCAAGAAGATGAGATAATTGTGTGATTAATTGCTTACAACGCTTCCCTTTGGATGTTCGAGGTAGCTGGGAACCCGCAGGGCCGCTCCCAGGACCTCCGAGCTCCATGACTCAGGGAGAGCAGAGGTGGCCAGTGCCCAGGTGTCTGGACACCAGTTTCTGGTTCAGAAAGTCAGTAACATTGCTAAAAAGAGAAAGAAGAGCTTCCCAAAGAACTCCATTTCACACATGTGTAACTCTGCTAGGCTCCAGTGAAGAAAATAATAAACAGTGAGACTGCTGAACGGATTTCACTTTACACTGGGGTTCACACACTCTTCTCGACCCCTTTCTCACCTGAGTTGTTCCCTCAATATTCTACTCTTTCCTCCAGCACTTCCCTTTTCATTTAAGTAGATCACCTGGCTAATTTTTATTTTCAGATAATTATAAAGAGTATCTTTTTTTTTTCTGAGTGAAAGAGATGAAGGAAAATCTCTAAAATATCAGAAAAGGGAAATTATCTCTGTACCCCATGACTCCCCAAAGCAATGCAGCCATAACCCTTTGCCTTGCTGCACACATGTGCACGCAAGTATGCCTGTGCATATGTGTGTTGCTTAGTGATGATAACCTGGCTTGTCTGGGAAAAGAGGCAGAGAAATCACCTATTAAGTGCCGAACATGTCACTAGGTACCATGCTAATATTTCATGTAATCCTCACTCACTACATGCATCCAGTTATCTCCATTCTGCAAATGGTGAAACATGTTCAGAGAGGTTAAGTAACTTGCCCAAGGTCACACAGCTTCCTGGTGTGCTCCAAGGATCTTGTTTTCTTTCAGCCAACAGAATAACTGGGCCCCCATCGTCTCTCCTCCAGTTAAAAAATAGTCTCGGATAAACAGCAAGTGCTTTATCAGAAGAGTGACCTTTCAGATGGAGCAGGTCTGAATAAAGACCTGCCTTGCCCTCCTTTCCAAGCTGTTCCCAGAACAGCCTCCCTGACACACACTGCGGGAAGGCACAGTGACAAAGCCCTGGAAGTGGGTGAAGACGCCCCTGCCGCGGGAGGGTCGTTCTGTGTCAGTGCCTTTGTTCTGCTCTTGCAGAAGTCTGAGCGAAAAGCATTGAGTCGTCCATGTTTGGAAAAAATGCGTTTTTCTTCTTTCTTTTCTTCTTTTGGTCTTTCTAAAAAAGCAGCTTGGGTTTCCCTAGTGATCATTCTTTCCTCCACTGGGGAAAAGCCTGTGCTTCTCCCAGGCGGCAGAGCTGAGGCCAGCCAACTTTGTTCATTGTATTCGCCCTGGCAGAGCCCGCCTGTGACGGCAGCTGGGTGCAGGCCCAGGCAGGTAGGGGCCCCTGGCTTAATAGCTCCATCCCGAAGCCCTGCTTAGAAACCTGGCTGGGGCCAAAAGCGAAACCTGCCCCTGCCAAAGAGAGCAGGGAGCCTGGAGGGGAGGAGGGAAGGCCTTTCAAAACCTAGACACCAAGGATCGGAAAAATGAAGCCCAGGGACTTGGCAGGGCAGGTAGCTCCGGCTAAAAATAAGGATCTGGATTTGAAGACTAACCGTCTTCCTCCTTTAACAAACAGAAAACTCCCCTAAATGCCAAATGCAAAAACACTTTTTGAGGAAGATCCGAGTAGTGTTGAGTTTAATCTGTAACCCCCTCCTGCCCCTACATGATGTTCCCCCAAGCTGGGTGGTTCAGAACACCTTTCACAGGGTCTATGCCTGGCACGCTATTTCCTCACCTGTCCTGCAAAAAACCCACAGCAGAGGCTGAGAATCACGCTGAGGGGTGGGGTGGGTGGAGCACCTCCCCCAGAACCAACGGCTGCTCTAGGGCCGGAGAACGAGAACAGCCGGTCCTCGCCAACCTCAGCAGGCCCGGACCCCCTGGTTCCTGCGCGCCCGAGAGGCGGGCTCTGGCTCCGTGTTCTCAGGGGTAGTCCTGGTCCGACTCAAGGGCTGCTCTGCTCCGGGTCTGGAGGGCAGGTCCTGCTCAGGACCCAGAGCTCCCGACAGGAGTGTGCAGCTCAGCCTGGCCCTCCCTGAGGGATGTCCACCTCAGTCGGTCAACTCCTAGTGGCACATTCTGGCCAAAGCCAGGAAAACCCTGAGCAGTGGCCCAGCTGTTCTCTCCTGAGCAACGGCCTTTGTCTTGTTGCAACCGGAAGCCCAGGTTCGGGGACCAGGGCAGCACCTGGTGTGGCACACAGGGGTCAGCCCTCATGGCCACTCTCCCTCCTCGACCATCACTCAGAGTCCCTGCCCGACAAGGCTGCCCAGGCCCAGCTGGCCAGGGCAGGTCCCACCGAGCACTTTCTGAACACCTGCAGGCAGGGTCAAGGCCCCATAGGCACAGGCGGCCACCCCAGACATCTGTGCGCCCTCCTTGCCCACGCAGGCTCCTCACCGCCCTCTCTGATTCCCCAGGGCCATCTTCTCGTCCCACGACTGCTCCAGCCCAAGGTCCTCGCTCATGCAGGTGTTCTGCCCACAAAGCTCTCTGTCCTCCTTTCCTTGATCCACATTTGACCTGTGGCTCCAGCCGACAGTGCTAGAATCTGTGAGGTGGCCCTATCTTCTCCATAAAGCTTCTTAGACCAGCGACACACCACTCCAGGAAGCCTCCTCCTAGCAGAATAGGTTTTGAGAGCTTCGGGATTCTTTTGGGCTGTACTGTGTCTCCCATCAGAGGGTACGCTTCTGGAGAACCAGGAGTGCGTCTTCACACTGCTAGACGCCCCCCAGGCTGGACAGAGCAGAGTACCATACAACCAGCCATGTGACTGATGAGAAAAGTTCACAGACCCATCCACACGGCGAGGACTGAGGTTCTGCTACATCCCACCTCTTAGGAACTACATGCACGCATGCTAAGTCGCTTCAGTCGTGTCCAATTCTTTGCAGCCCTATGGGCTGTAGCCTGCCAGGCTCCTCTGTCCATGGGATACTCCAGGCAAGAATACCAGAGTGGGTTGCAGTGCCCTCCTCCACGGGATCTTCCTGACCCAGGGATCGAACCTGCATCTCCTGCACTGGAGGCAGATTCTTTACCACTGAGCCACTGGGGAAGTCCCGTAGGGGCTGAAACAGACCTAAACCAGCTTCTACCTCTTTATACTCACGTGCTTGAGCTTGGATCTTTCTAGAGACATCTACAGGGGGCATACTTGTGGGGATTTCCTGTCCAATCTGCCTGGGGTTCACTACACACCACCAGGCTCCAGCACAGCGGACCCGGCCCCAGGGGCCTTTTCACATGCACTCATTAAGGTCTGGAGGATGTTCTTTCACTGTGGTTTGTGAAGAAAGCACTTCTACCAATAATTCTTTCAGATCCACCCTCCTCCCCTCTTCTTAACTTTACAGGAGCTGGCAATCAACCGGCTCACAATCTTGCCAAATCACCCTTTTGTTGTTGTTGTTACCCAGGAATGGAGGTATCCTTCACCCAAAATGGAAATGCTCTGAACACTCCCTACCAGGCAGCCCCAGCAAATGCTCCATCTCTGATTGAGAAGGTCACAGGCTTGGCTCCTCTTTCCTCCTCCCTCCTGGACTTCATCCTCTTAAGAACTAAAAATAATGGAGTGCTAGAGGAAAGAGGCAAGACAGGGGAAGCAGCTGAAAGCATAGGAAATGCTTTGGTGCGCAGGGGCCTAGCCCACCTCTCCCACCAGGAGCCTGCTGGGGCCGCAGAAGCAGAGGCTGGGGCGAGCCAACAATTGTAGGAAGCAGGGAGTGGTCAGGGGGCCGGGGAAGAGCCCTGGGGGTGGGGGTAGCAGCTTCGAGCAGCTGACTTCCTAATGGACAAAGCTCACAGGACAGAAGGGTTCAGCCTTTCCTCTGGGAAAGGGCACCCGGGGCCCTGCCTAGCTGGTGGGGGCTGCCCCGCAACACACAGGTCCCTTCCCTCCCGTCCCTCCCGTCGCCTCGTCCACCCCTCCCCAGAGATTTTATTTTTACTTTGGTTAAAATGCAAAAAACAAGGCCAAGTTGCAGAGGGTGGAAATTTACTGAGGTCTTTACTGGTCAACAGACAATTGGCACTGAAGGCTGAGCACCCCCAGTGCCCCTCCCGGAGCCACTTCCTCACAGGGACCAGTCAGGACAACCACAGCTCCAACACCCCTCCTTCAGCCCAGTCCCTCCTTCTCAGCTTCTGGGATGTAAGGTTGGGCAGGCAGTGGGGTGGAGCCAAGAGCACACATAAATACGTGGTATGTCTCTAGTGTTTAGGCTTCCCAGGTGGTTCAGTGGTAAAAGAATCCTCCTGCCAATGCGGGAGACCCAGGAGATGCTAGTTCGATCCCTGGATGGAGAAGAGCCCCTGGAGGAGGAAATGGCAACCCACTCCATTACTCTTCTCCAGAAAATCCCATGGACAGAGGAGGCTGGGGGGCTACAGTCCATAGGGTTGCAAAGAGTCAGATATGACTGAGCATGCATGCAGGCATGCTCGAGTGTTTGCTACAGCTAGACACAATGCTAAGTGCTTTGTAAGTATTATGCATACATAATACAAGCATCTCAACCTGTCACCTCAGTCATTAGCCCATTTCACAGATGGGAAAACTGAGAAACAGAGATTAAGCAACTTGCCCAAGAATGCAACTTGCCCAATTACAAATGGTAAATGACAAAGCTAAGATATGAACCCAGGCAGTCTGGCTTCAGGGTCCAAGCTGTCCATCCTTCTGCTAGGTGGCCTCATTGGTCATCTGTAACATGTACCGTTATAGCCAGATAAACCCAGGTTTAGATCCTGTTATTCCTGGCTGGTGGTATTAAGCAAGTTATCAAACCTCTCTGAGCTTCAGTTTCCTCCTTATTTTTACAATGGGAATACCACCTACCCGGCAGGGTTATTTTCTGCATTAAAGTCTCTCTACGCAGTGCCTGCTACAGAAGAAGCCCTCAGTAGAGAGGAGTACTGCAAACCTCTCGTGTGTCCAGTCTGGTCTGTAAGCCTCCTGAGGGCAGAAGCCTGTCCACGGGATGAAGCACACAGAAGGGGGTTCTGCACTGGCTCAGCAGGGTCTGATCATCTCCTTCTCCACCCCAGCCCTGGCCTTCGGAGGCCACCTTTCCAAGAGGAAAGTGCAGAGGGTGAAGGCCACAGACATCAGGCAGTGGGTCCCCAGGAACAGGTCGATTCTTTCCTTACGCGGAGACTTCCTGGAAGTCCAGAACTCCCAGGAGCCCTTCTAGGACGGGTATGAGAGGCACCCTTGCCCAGCAACCACCAGCAGTTCCTCTATTCACTGCTGACCCTCCCTCTCACCACCCCAGTCTTCCCCCAGGGACCCAAGGTGTGAAAGAAGTCACTCTGCCTGTTCCCAGGCAACAGGCCCCAGGCAGCTCCGATAGGTGGCCCATGTGGAAACAGACTTCTTCACCCCACGCTTTGCTGTTGTTCAGTTGCTAAGTCGTGTTTGACTCTTTGCAACCCATGGACTAAAGCACGCCAGGCTCCCCTGTTCTTCACTATCTCCCAGAGTTTGCTCAGATTCATGTCCACTGTCAATGATGCCATCTAACCATCTCATCCTCTGTTGCCCCTTCTCTTTTTGGCGTGCTAAGTCGCTTCAGTCATGTCTGACTCTGTGTGACCCTGTGGACTGTAGCCTATCAGGCTCCTCTGTCCATGGGATTTATCCAGGCAAAAACACTGAAGTGGATTGCCATGCCCTCCTCCAGGGGATCTTCCCGATCCAGGGATCGCACCTGAGTCTCTGATGTCTGTCTTCTGCACTGGCAAGAGGGTTCTTTACCACTAGCGCCACGTGGGAAGCCCCTTCTCCTTTCTAGAAGATGACATTTAGAAGGCCAGGAATTGGAAAGGAAGTTTTCCACAAAATGTGGAAGAATGGAAAATGTCCTCTTTTCTCCCTCCAGTGCTCACAAGCACAACAGTGCTGCTTATGGAAACAAGCTTCTCCTGCGTTAGCTTCTCCCTGTATTTTCTCAAAGATGCTCTGAGACCGAAATCTTCTGGTTATAAACTTAAGAACCTGAGGATCCTACTGTATACATAGTATGACTAGAAGAGACAAGAACTCCTCACTCCTCAGCTGGATAAAAGTTTTCTTCTCTAGGGAAGAACATTCACAAATTAAACACTACTGTTTAAGTAGTTTCTGAGACCCCAGAAAGCACTTGTAAAGGTGTTGGTCAAAAGGGGATACTCTGGACTGACTCCAAGGTCAGATTTTGGGGGAACTCCCACTGAAGGCATTTCTAACAAGGAAACTTTTCAGGAAGAGCGTGAATACCACATGAGAACAAATCATGTGCAGTATCAAATATTTAGCTATATTTAGAAAATATTTCCAAGCAAGACACACGGGTGCAATTCATGTTTCTGACGGATGACACTGATTTGCCTGTGGCTGAGTGGCGCTCAGCAAATAGGAAGGCGGGCTTGCAGAGGCTCGGAACCCAACTGCAGCGGCCCTGCCCAACAGAGCTGAGGCAGAGCTCTGAGTCACCCAGCCTCCCTCTCCCGACCAGGGCTGCTCTGGGTAGAGGCCTGTCTCAGTGAGGCAGTCATGCATCTGTTCACGTGCAGACTGCTGGAGGCACAGGAAATGGGTTGCCAGAAAGACACACCAGCGAACCCCCAAGTATGAGCAAGACTTGTCAGCTATCAGAGTGCAGCTGTCCCCCGGGTCATCCTGACGTCTGTCGGTATGTGTGATTTTCATAAACAGATTGACTCATCGCCCATCCCCATGCCTCTCTGTCAACTGGAGCCCTGAGTGCTTACTTAGCACTTTACTGCATAGCAGGAGCCTCCCAGGGCACCTCTCATTCCCTGAGCAGCCCCCAGGGGCCAAGGGGTTCAGCCAGGCTTGGATCCCAATCAGGGGACAGACCTGGGGCTCCTACCCCAACTCCCATCCCCGGCAGCCCATGAATCCCTCACATGCCCAACTTCAGGGGGGTCTCCCCCACACCCCACAACTGTTTCCTTCACTTTTCTGCTTTAGGCTACAATGCATTAACACACTGAAGTATTTAACAGCAGCTCTTGGGATAATTAAGTTACACAGGGAAGGGATCCTAACACTGCCTTGGGGATCTCCTGTGTGAAGACACGGGCAGCTGGTAACAGACAGGGAAACCTGGTGTGCTGGAGTCCGTGGGGTCCCAAAGAGTCAGGCACAACTGAGCGACTGAACGGAACTGAAAGCCAGCTTCTGCCAGTCTCTCCCAGCTTCTCCCTCAGATGCACAGAGGAGCTAACCCACAACCCAGCACCAGCACCTGCATATGGATGGTGAAAGGTTTTCTATATAAGGGACACCCCACCCTCTGCCTCAAAGCTTGAGCTACAAAAGTCCCCCTTCTTGCTGACACGGCTTAACGGAATGCTTCTGATTCCCTTAGATGTGTTTCCAGCCCCTTCCAACTAAGTCGGGGGAAGTGAAACGTTATTGAGAGATGCAAGTGGGTTGTCTGGAAAACGTATTCTCAGATGGCAGAGGCTGAGAAACAGGCTTAATGACCGAGGGTCCTTCCAGTCAGCAGGCCTGAGCCAAAGCAACCAGAGAGACCCTTGGAAGACTGGCTGCTCCAGACAGACTGGGCTTAGGTCTCGCCAAGTTCCAAGCCTCTGGGCACAGGGGAAAGGCAGGAGTTGAGAAAGCGCTTTGTCTGCCAATCCAGGCCAAGCGCAAACCTTCTTTGCATTGTCCACCTGCTGAGTGCCGGGAGCCCAGCAGCTGAGCTGGGAGCCCAGACTAGGCGTGAGAGCCTCAACACAGCTGCAGGGACTCTGTCCCAGAGAGGGGGGGCACTCTGGAGTCTCACGGTGACCCCGGCCCTGTCACAGGCTCTGCCTCCACCCCAGGTCCCTGGGGACAGCCCACATTTGGGAACTGTAACATAACTTCTAGGGAACAGAACCAGCTGGCTCATCTACCCCCCTCAATTTTTGATGCTATTATTAGGGCACATCTGTCTCTGAGTGAGGTCACCAAGGAAAAACCCAAATGGAGAAAATATTTTCAAGCCGCCGTCATTTCAATCTTTGGAAAAGGAAGCGAGGCAATAAACTGCCAGAGAACCCCAGAATTCACGGTGACCCAAGAGGAAAATGGAAAGTATTTGCCCTGGGAATGCAAGCAGATGAGCTATTTACAGGGTGCTTGGCCAGCAGGGCGTGGATGGACCGGCAGCTCCTGGGACAGTTTCCTCTTCCCCAACTTCCCAAACCCTTGGCTGGGGAAATCAGGTGGTGGAGTTCCCCCTCAGCCCCAAACCAGACCCAGAGGAAAGCCACTGAGTGGCTGGAGGACGCAGGGCCACGCTTCCAGCCAGTGGCCAGCAGACTCACTTTCTTTGCCAACAATTTGTTTTGTTTGAAACTAGTTGCCAACATTTAAAAATCAGGACATTTCACACAAACATCCAGATTTCCAGCTTTCTTTGAAATACTGTGCTTCACATCGCGACCCCCACCCCCCGCCCCATTTGGGGTGATGACCGTCTGTGGGCTAGAGCTAACTCCACACCTTGAGATGGGCCTTCTGTCACCTGTCACCGGGTATTCACTGCATTACCTGCCTGGCCTCCGACAGCATTCAAGTTGAGTTTCTGGATGACAGACGAAGGGGATCATGCTCCAAGGATGCCTTAGGACCTCAACGCACTGCCATGCAACACGGTCAAGTCACTTACCCCCCTGAGTTTCTATTTCTCATCTGCAGACAGTGCACAGCACCACCCTGCCTCTCGGACTGTAGGGAGGATGATGTGGGAGAACAAGGGGAATGCTTTGAACACCACCCACCCCACAGGCAAGGTGAGACATGGCCATTTAGGTCTAAAGGATAAAATAAAACACTCGAAGAAAGGTGCCCTCTCTGATTAGATTAGTAGCCAGGGAGAGGGAGGCAAGAGGTGGCTCAGTGGTTACTCAGGGAAGCTGAAGGAGAACCCAGGATTTCTGAGCCACACAACCAGGCCCAGCCTCCTCAACCAGAAAGGTGGGACATCACTGGGTCATGGCCTGGGTCATGGCCGAACAGAACAGGCTCCGATGGGCTTCAAATCAGAGCAGAATTTAGAACTCGGGGTGCCTGGCACTTGGAACTGCCAGTTGTGGCCCAGCCTTGGTGAGGAGACGCTCACCATGGCATCACCACAGTGGGTCAGGAGGAACCTTAATGTCTTAGCCACAAAACCTAACACTCAAAATGCTAGGGGAATCCGAATAAGTGGGGATGGATATATGTATAGCTGATTTCACTTTGCCGTATAGTAGAAACCAATACAACTTTGTAAAGCTTTTGAACTGTGGTGCTGGAGAAGACTCTTTAGAGTCCCTTGGACTGCAAGGAGATCCAACCAGTCAATCCTAAAGGAAATCAGTCCTGAATATTCACTGGAAGGGCTGATGCTGAAGCTGAAACTCTAATACTTTGGCCACTTGATGCGAAGAACTGACTCACTGGAAAAGACCCTGATGCTGGGAAAGATTGAAGGTGGGAGGAGAAGGGGATGACAGCGGATGAGATGGTTGGATGGTATCATCGACTCAATGGACATGAGTTTGAGTCAGCTCCGAGAATTGGTGATGGACAGGGAAGCCTGGAGTGCTGCAGTCCATGGGGTCACAAAGAGTTGGACTGAACTGAAATGAAAGCAACTATATTCCGATTAAGTATGGGCTTCCCTGGTGGCTCAGATGGTAAAGAATTCACCTGCAGTGCAGGAGATCTGGGTTTAATTTCTGGGTTGGGAAGATCCCCTGGAGAAAGAAATGGCTACCCACTCCAGTATTTTTGCCTGAAGAATCCATGGACAGAGGAGCCTGGTGGGCTATAGTCCATGGGGTCACAAAAAGTCAGACACGGCTCAGCAACTAACACACACATAGATACTCCGATAAAAATTTTTTAAAAAGAATGCTAGGAGAAACCAGAGGGTCCCATGGCCTCTGCGTATTTCCCAGGGCAGTGCCAGCCGCACTTTTTAGGTACAGGCCCACACCAGAGCCAAAGCTCCTGCCCAGCCTCTCTCTCCCCCTAAATCTGGTGAAAATGAGAATAAAATCATAAACTGGATGGTAGAGGGCCAGCCACCAAGGGGGTTCTCCTGGATAAGGGGAGGTGTGAGCGATAAATGCCTTGGTCTCATGTCCACCCTGCAGTCTTCCCAAAGGCGACGCATGAAGCACAGGCTATCTGCAGGGAAGGCTGGGGAGAGACCGGCTATGAAACGAGAACAGGGACCACCGGCTGGGATCCTGTGGCCAGAGCGCCTATGGCTGGGGGCTGAGGATGCCGAGGTGACCAAACCACCCAATCACGGTGCCTCCTCCAAAGCCAGAGGCTCTCAGAGGCCAGAGCCCAATTGCTCACTGCTCCCAAGACAACCAGCTCCTTCAGAGAGCATCAGGAAGACAGGAGTCCCACTGTTTGCCCACATACCTCACTGGTTTCCTGGTGGCTGGGGGCTTAAGGGGCTTTGGGCAGAGTCCTGCCCTGACACCCATTCAGCAGGGTGACAGGAACTGAGGATTACAAACTATGTGGGAGACCTGGGGATCCCCCTCAGGGGAGCTAAGGAGACTCTGGCGCAGATGGTCCAAGGCCCCTGATTTTACCTCCCCAGCAGCTCTCCGATCCTCATCTGCACCACCCTGTGCTCCTCCCATCTCTCCTGGATTAGACGGCCTTCCCTCTCTCCAGGTGTACCTTCCTCCAATTCCCCCTCTGCATCTCTTACAATGTAAAGCTCATCTCGCCAATTTCAGCAGACCCCTGCCTGCTTTAAACCCTCAACAGTTTCCTCAAAGTCTTCAGAACAGAGACCAAACTCCTTCAGAGGGGCTCTTGAGAGCCCTGGCCCAGCCACGCCCCTTCACCCCCTGTGCTGAAGAAGACAATCTGACCTTTCCGCCAAGACACATCATGTGGCTTCATGCTTCTGAGCCTGTCATGCTGCTCCCTCTCTGGCTGGAGAGCTACCCTCCTGACTTGCCCAGAGAGCTGGTCTCCATTCTCTCAAACCCTGCTCACTTGTCACCTCCTCTCTGACCTTCCCCAGACCACATGTCCCCTTGCCCAACACATGAAGAAGCTCATTGCTTCCTTCCCTGGAGAACTGCTCCTCCACACCCTGCATGTTCATTTGCGGCTCCCTTTAGAGTAAAATCAAATTATCTGGTTGTACCATGGGTTTCACTCAAACTACAGCGAGCAATCCGTAAGGTCAGTGAACAGCTGAAACCCTAGGCCCTAGCCCAGAGTCAAGAAGCAATCAGTGCCTGTTACACTAAAGGGCTAGTGCCCTCTTGGACTCAGAGGCTGCTTGGGAAGGCAAGAGGGGGACTCCTCCAGAAGTTCCAGTCCTCACTGTGGAGTCTGGCTGAAAGCTGTGATTCCTGAAGCAGAAGGAGGAGCCTCACACACACTCAGAAGTCAAGAACCAGAGGCAGCAGCCTCTGAGGCCTTCATGAGGCCCCACTGCCAGGGCCAGCCTCTCAGGGAGCACCCAGGACCCAGACAGGTCACCCTGAGCAGGCTCCCTGGCCTCTCCCATCCCCATCAGAGGCTGGTCCAGGCTGCACACAACTCCCAGGAGGGGTTGGCTTCCTCCCACAGACCCAGGCACGGCTGGCCAGGGACTTGGGACACAAAAGGAAGGTGGAGCCCCTAAAGGCACCTTGTGTGAACCCTAAACCCTTTAGGAGCCCCTAAAAGCACCTAAAGTTCACCTTGTGAACGCTGGAGCAAGAAGTAACTAGAGTTCAGGCCACTCTGTGCAGGTCCCTCACTGCAAAGAATGCCCAGAGGGAAGGGACCTGCCCAGATCACAAGCTCAACAGAGAAGAATCCAGGTTTCTACAAAGCCAGGCCAAAGCCGGTTCCACAAGTATGCCACCTCCCTTTGTTGGGTGTCCTCTCCAGAAGCTTCTGTCCTGACTGAGAGCAAACAGTCAAGCTCTGCTCTCTCCTTGGCCCTGTCCCGACAGCAACAGCCTCCACTCATCTCCCCTGCTGGTGAAATCCAAAATCCTGTGATACCTCCTGCCTGCTTCTCCTCGTTTTGCCCTCTACCATCCAGGACAGTTTGTACCCATTCCAATTCAGCAAAGTACACCAACCATCAAATACTATGTCTTAGGTTCAGTGCTGAGTCATTTATGGGGGATCCAAAACTACATTAGAGGGTAGAAAATGTCAGCAATTTTATAGAGATGCAGATAGGGGCTATAGGAAGTTAGCTTAGTTGGGAATCAGGGGAAATACATTAATGAAGCTCTACAGGAAAGGTGGCATTTAAGCTACATCCTGGAAGATGAGGATGGTGCAGAGGGTATGTGTGTGTTTCAGGTAAGATTTCGGCCCTGGCAAAAACATAAGCAAAACAGAGAAATAAAAGCACAAACAGAACAGCAAGCAGCTTAGCTCAGCATCAAGCCGTGGCAAAGGGGGACAGGTTGCCTCAGAGGCAAGCAATTAAGAGGGTTAACAGTCTGCTGGGAATTTACAACAATAATAAAACTGATCAGCTTTTTATTATCACCACAAGCTGGCAATTCTGATTGAACATATTCCTAACCTAACATTCTGTCTAATTCCTCCAAGCCTCTTATCTAACTCTAAACAACTGAGCACATGACTGTTTAATTTTAAATAACATATGTAAGCTTCAAATTCACAGATTTATTACTTATCCTTTACCATCTGAGCCCAAGCAAGCCCTAAGAGTACTGGAGTGGGTAGCCATTCCATTCTCCAGCTGATCGTCCTGACCCAGGGGATCGAACCTGGGTCTTCCACACTGCAGGCAGATTCTTTACTGTCTGAGCCACCAGGGAAGCCCATTACTTATCCTTTAATAAATTTATTGTATTCTACACAGAAGTTGGCTTCCCTGACATTCTGTTAAGACCACTTGTGGAGGTTTTTTTTTTTTTTTTATGTGTAACTTTTTTCTAAAGCAGAGACATACAATCAACCCCAAAGAAAGACAGATAAGGACAGTGTTACAGTTTCTAGATTTACTGTGAAATGGGAAATTGGTGAATTTCTGCCAAACATGCCTTTATGTTTAAGATTTTTTTCTACTTGTATACCTGACGTTTCAATTGAAAGAACTTTCAAAATTAAGATGAATAAAAAACTCTCCACAACCAACTACAAGCGGAGACAGATGGAGAAATCTGGCTCTGTCTACCTAACATGAATATGCAAAGCAGGGTCAGTTTTTATGAAGTCTGACAAATATATACCAGCCTCAGAAATAGAAGACTTCCCCGGTGGCTCAGCGGTAAAAAACCCACCCGCCAGTGCAGGAGATGAGGGTTCAATCCCTGGATTGGGAAGATCCCCTGAAGAAGGAAATGGCAACCCACTCCAGTATTCTTGCCTGGGAAATCTCATGGACAGAGGAGCCTGGCGGGCTACAGTCCATGGGGTCGCAAAAGAGTCGGACACGACTTAGCAACTAAACAACAATAGCAAAGAAATAGTAGCTATAATGTTATTAGTCATTACAGCTACAGACCAATATGTAAGTGCAAATTTTCCCCATTTCCCAAAGGATGCATTACTGTCTTCAGCAAGTATTAAATCCACTACTCATCTCTGCCTCTGCCCCCGACCCCCAACCACCAGCACCACCACAGAGTGTTTATTGACTGGCATGACCGTATGTACAAAATTCAATAGTAGAAAAGTTTTATTGTCTGCAAATCTTTCCTGGCCATTTTTATTATTTATTTCTTTATTATCACTGAAAATAACTTTGTCATACAGAAGACTGTTTTAAAAAAAAAATCCATGCCACATGCCAAATATGCTAGATAAGCCACTGGTTCAGCTTTCTGACAAGACAGTTTCAAGAGGAGAAGAGAAGGTGAGGCTTTGGGAGAAGGGAACCAAGCCAAGATCACTAAGACCTGGACTGCTGGGCTAATGAACTTGGATTATAGTCTCTAGGGAAATGAGTAGAAACGACAGAGGAAATTAACAGAGCTTTGACTATCCCAAATGTAAGACTTCCAAGTAGTAAGAGCAAAGCAACCCCCAAATGTAAGTACAAGTCAAACTGGAAATAAGATTTTACAGAATACATTATGATGGAAGGGTTAACACATTCTGTACATAAAGAACTCACAGAAATAGGTGAAAAAAACCTTTAAGATGCCAATAGATAACTTGGCAACATAAATTCAACCAACACATAATGAAAAAAACAATATAAGATTTCCCGATTAAGTTAGCAAAAAACAGAGACATAATCAATACAAGTGCTTGTGAGGAGCAGTGCACAGTGGAAGGCTGCTGGAAACACCCCAAGTGTACAGGGCCTTGAGGGAAATCAGTTCACGAATATGTTTTAAAGGCCATATAAATGTCTGAAGCTTTCATTAGTTATTTTAGCTCTGGAAATCTACTTAAGGAAATACTCTAAAATATGGAAAAAGTTACAAGCACAAAGATGTTAATTAAGCCATTGTTTATTTAACAATAGCATTGAAAATAACCCAAGATCTAACAATAGAGGAATGATTAAATAATCCTTGGGATTCATCATTCGGTGTTGAACAATAACAGTTAGAAGGTAACTTGGAAAATTTGGTATAGTGTTAAGTGGTCGCAGGGGGGAAAGCAGAATAGTCTACGAAGAATGTGCATAATTAAAAGGCCAGGAGGAAATACATGAATTTATATAAGTAGTTACATTAATATGCATTTCTGCATATTAAGTTTATATTGACTTCCATAAACCTATTTAAGTCTTTGTTCTGATTTCTTAGTTATTTATTATATTCTATTGTACTACATATAAGCTTGTAAGCATTCTCAAACCTCTTCGAATTAAAATGAAATACAGGGACTTGCCTGTTGATCCAGTGGTTAAGAATCCACCTTGCCGTGCAGGGAACACTGGTTCGATCCCTGGACAGGAACTAAGATCCCATATACCTTGGGGTCTGGGCAGGGAACTAAAATCCCATATACCTTGGGGCAGCTAAGCCCACATGCTAAGTTGCCCCCAAGGGAAGCCCCAACTAAGACCTGATGCAGCTAAATAGATAAATTTTTTAAAAAGAAGATGGAATATAAATTAACTGGTTAATTAATAATCAACAAATCAATAGACTTGGTTAAAATTTTAGGGTTATGATGATAGTTGGGTTATAGGTTCTTTTACTTTATTTCTAAAATGTCTGTGATACAGTTAGTTGGCTTTTACAATTTTAAAAATGTAAAGGTCACAAGCAAGCTAAGTCATGTCTGACTCTTTGCGACCTCTGTCCATAGGATTCTCCAGGCAAGAATACTAGAGCAGGTTGCCATGCCCTTCTCCAGGGGATCTTCCCAATCAGGGATCAAACCGGCATCTCACGTCTCCTGCATTGGCAGGCAGGTTCTTTACCACTAGCACCACTTGGGAAGCCCAGATCTCACACACTCTCTCTCTCACACACATACACACACACACGTGTGACATGCATATCCTGCTGTTCTGTCTCCTCCAGCACCTTCAGTGCTTCTCCTTGCATTTGATCCAAGAACACAGCCACCTCCAAAATGCCCCTTCATCTGAGGGAGAAGCAGCCTTCCTTCCCCTCTGGGCAGGCTCCTCAAGATCCAGACTGGACACTGTTCCCTGAATGGGGCCCCATGGAACTCTGGAAGCCCAGGGACACTAGAGGAGGATAACAGCTAGAATAACAGGGTGAGCGGCCTTTCCAGTACTCAGAAAGAGCAGGCAGGAACATAGTGACGTACAGAGTTATGTGTGACTCCCTCCCACAGAGACGAGAGCAAGATGGTGCGAGCAGGACCGTGAGAGTCATGTTTGTACCCCTCGCTACAAACACGGTGCCCAGTCAAGAGCTCAATAAATGCTGCTGCTGGTGGGTTCATTTCTCTGCTGGCCTTTGGACACATATTTATAGAGTATCTGCCACATGCTGGGTCCGAGGCACAGCGGCCACAGCAGTGAACACAGCAAAGCCCCTCCCTTCCCAGTGGAAAAAGGCATAAATATATAAATGGTACATCATATAAATAAATACCGGGTACATCGGATGGCAGTGAGTGTTTTGAAGAAAGATAAAGGGAGGCAGAGGAAAGGGTGTGGCTCAGGGCAGGGGGAGGGTTTGCTATCTGGGCCGGGCGCTCAGGGAAGGCCTTCCTGCAGGAAGTGAGGAGCTGAGCCCTGCACACAGCCTGGTCCTGGCCAAGGTCAAGAGAGCAGCCCAGTTCAGGGGCCTGAGACACAGCGTGCTAGGCAGGATCAAAGGTCAGCAAGAGATACAAGCGGCCTGAATGGAACGAACAAAGGGGGATGGGAAAAGAAACCAGGTCCATTCGGGCAGCACTCCTTAGCCTGCCTTGAGGATCCTGGCTTCTATTTGAGAGATATGGGAAGGCAATGGGGGTTCTGGGAGAGGAGCGTTGTGATCAGTTTTTGGGTTTTAAAGATCTCATTCAGCCTGTGTGAAAAGCAGACCTGGGGAAGAGAAAGCAAGGCAGAGAGATTAGTTTTGAGATTGTGTGATTGTCCAGATAAGAAAGGAAGATGGATTAAAAAAAAACACAGCTCTCTGCTTTGGACCATGACTGTTTTATCTCTGGGTGTGAGAGCACGACTCTTTCACATGCCCACTCCAGCCTGGAGGCGAGATCCCTGTGCACAGGAGGTGCTTGCAAAGGCCTTGGGATCCTGACAACATGGAAACAGGAAGGAATTCTGGACTAGAGATAAGAACCTGTCTGTGGGCTGGTGAGGGGTGCTGCCCTGGGTGTGCCTCTGTGGGAGGTGAAAGGAATTTCAGGTTTGATGAAGGGGTGTAGATATTCCTCGTGGCTCAGACAGTAAAGCGTCTGTCTACAATGCAGGAGACCCGGGTTCAAACCCTAGGTCAGAAAGATCTCCTGGAGAAGGAAATGGGAACCCACTCCAGTATTCTTGCCTGGAAAAATCCCATGGACGGAGGAGCCTGGTAGGCTACAGTCCATGGGGTGGCAAAGAGTCGGACACAGCTGAGCAACTTCACTTTCACTTTGTAGATATCTTGCTCCAGACTGCAGCTCCTAATGAGAGGTGTGAACTCAGGCAGACAAACAGGAAGACGGTCTAGGGGACAGAGCTTGCACTTGGTTTAAGTCCCCCAATTCCAGTGATCAGAAATACCCACTACCCTCAGAACACTGGTCCTTCCTAACCAGAAGCCTGCTTCTGACAAGTGGGGAACATGGAGAACGTGCTTTAAATTGTGCCAAGTGTATGGCAAGAATGTTTTTCTAGATATTCCTGTTTTTAAAAAGGGAAGCACTGGAGCAATTGTGAAAACACCTTCAGTCTTGCTGAAGGAGTAGGGATGACATGGAGAAGACCAACACAGAGACCTCGGCAGTCTAAACACAGTCACAGGAACTGTGACTCCAGCCAACTCCCAACCTGTAGCCGGAGTCTCAACTCTTACCTATCAAGGGATTCTTCTAACTTCTCAAGATGTATGGAAGTTTTGATGGCTCTTTGGCACCTACAGAGTACAGAATATAGCACAGCATAGATTGATACATAACACACATCATATATGAGATGTATGTCATATATTTCTATTTCTTGGCCTTTCAGCTTTTTTTATCTATCTGCACAAAGTGGGAAATGTTACAAGCCTGTGTGCAATTTAAGTTTCTATATCTGGACTGTCCTGCAAACCCGCCAGAGTTGCAGGAAGCTCCCGCTTGTTCTGCCGAGATCTCTCTTCCAGATAGGCTCAGAGGCCTGCTCTTTTATTGTTCTGTTTAATAATGCATAAAGATTAAGCACAAATTCACAAAGAGTGGTTTTACTTTTTCCCCTTCTTTGGCTCAGTCACTGCATAATTGGAGGACAGAGTCAGGAGGTTTTATGGTTCACACATGCCTCAAGCTCACCCACGTGCCACTCCACCTCAGCTGCCACCCTCCAAGGTCGGTGTGATCAGCTCTACATCACAAGCATCTTCTGGGGGTGGGATTCCATGGTCTTCAAGGTTCTACGAAGGACTGGGGTGGATTCAGAAGTTCTTGTACCAAGTGTATGGCAAACCAGCAATTATAAATATATATTTTTAAGTATTAGTTTTAAAATATCTAAAATCAACAGCCCCTCTTCAAACATCTTACTCATTCTTTACTGATCCTTTCCTTATATCCCCCACACTCTTTTCATTTCTCTAGAATCCCTATTTGCTTCCTTTTCATCATTACCTAACCACCAAGTTCTGCTCTGCTCCCCTGAAAGTCTTCAAAAAAACTTGCAGGGTCTGTTCCTTTTCATTCCTAGCAACCTGACGCAGTGTGCTTCCCCCAACTCCTGATAATTAACGGCTCCATATTCCTACTAGGTGGAACGCCAACCCAGTTTCCTCCAAAATGAAGCAGGATGACAAAGCACCTCGGGAGACCTGCAGTTGACCTGCATGTGGGTTTTCTGTACTCCCCAAGCCCTATATCAGAGGGGAAGGAGACTTATCCTTCAGACCCTGTGTGTATTTCAAGACAAGAGGAAAAAAAGGAACCCTGCTCTCAGAAGGGAATACTCTGCTGTAACTGGTGTTTACCATGTTCCACTGGGTGCTGAGGAGGAAGTGGTTACTATAACCCCAAGGGGGAAATGCTCGCTTGAAACAGGAAAATGGAACTCTTACTACTTTCCACTAGCAGTGTGCAAGAAGCCCGGCCACACTTGGAAATGCTTGCACAGCACTCTCCAGAGCAGAGTGTCTAAGGCTCAGCCTCATTACCCCCAAAAAACACAGATCAGGATCCAGATACAGGTCCACTCTTTTCCAGAAACATCTCAGCATTGGAAAACTTCTCACTATCGCTTCCCTTACCTCTAAGCAGACAGATGGTCAGGAGCCCCTGGGCAGCTGAGGGGAGGAAGAGGGGGAAGAAAGCTGGATGGTAGATCGGAAAGAATACTCAACCGAGCAAGGGTCGGACAACCAGGGCTCTGGGCCCAGCTCTGCCATTTACTAGCTGTGGAACCTTGGGCAAATTACTCAACCTTCCTGCTTCTCGGTTTCTACTTCCCCTATAAAACGGGGATATTATTAACTGCTCTGCTCACATCTTTGGTTGTCAGAGTGATATGGAATAAGGCATAAAGGTGAAGGTTCTCAGGACACTCCAAAGCACTACGCAAAGGCAGTCTTTTACCATCAGCAAGAATCAAGTCCTTACAAAGCTTTCTTGAGCGCTGAACTCTGGCTCCTCCAGTTTATCCCCTCAACTACATTTCCACTTGAGTACTTCCCCAACTCATCCTTCTGAGCCTTGTTTATTATTACTGCCCCAGTTCTGCAGAATTTTGGTAGAATATTCTGTAAAGTCTGCCCAGAGGAATCTAAGCAAGACCAAACAGAAGAAGTGGGGAGAAATAAACAAAACTACCTGACCCTGGGCCCCTTGCTCCCACATCCTCTACAATCGATCCAAAGACAAAGACTTTACCCTCAAGGGCTAATTTGCCTGCCTGGAGGGTCAGAGTGGCCCCAGTTCTGAGTCATATTTTCCATTTATTAAAATGAACATCTGGCTGCTGCCTGATGCCTTTTGTGTACCGTCTTTTAACTCATGATTACCTGCAGGGCAATTTTGATGTGTAAAACAATGCAGAAAGGAGAGTCATGGACACGCCCATGCTAATTCATGCCACTGTGCATGGCCTGACACAAAGTCAGCCATCTTGGCTTACCTGCAGATTCTAATGAAGCAAAAAAGTAGCCACAACCAGCGAGTCCACACACTCATAAAGAAGAACTATGAATTAATTTAATCTAAGAACATTCCCCCTAACTCCATCCCCCCACACCCCAGATCTTGGGTCCCGGGAACCATCCTGCTATTTCATCTAAGTCTGAGCTCTAGGGCCCTCTCCACCCCACCGTGTGACCTTGAGCAGGCCACTCAGCCTTCCAAAACCATGGCTTCCTCATCTGTGAAGCAAGGATAATAACAAGACATGCCCTGCCTGGTTCCCAAGGTTATTGTGACAACTATGTGAGAAAACAGATGTGAAAGTGCTTTGCAAACCACAAAACATCATCCAAGTGCAAGGTATCTAGCAAAAGTGCCTGGAGAATAACCCCCAAGTCTGGAAGTGTTTCATTTAATCCATTAATGGACGGATATCCTACCTTGAAATTTAAAAAGAATTTAAGGTAGCTGCCCAGAGGGGTGCTGAAACAATTTCTAAAGAAGTTTATACAAGCAAGTTACAAGAACTATCTACTGCATTGGGTAGGCAGGCTTTGGGGATTCTTTTTTTTTTTAAATTGGAAAACTGTAGATCTTTTGTTTTTCTTCTTTCACTCTGATTTCTGCTTTAGAGCCTCGAAAAGGACTAACACAAACATATCGTGTTGCCTTTTAGGTAGGTGCGATTCATGGGGTCACGAAGAGTCGAACACGACTAAGCGACTGAACTGAACTGATGAAGAGTAGCTGTCTTGCAGTGTCCCTTCCCAGCCCCCAGACGGCCTGGAAGTCTAGAGCTCTTGGAAACCAGGTTTCCCTAAGATTTCCAGGGCAAAGGCATCCCCATCACCCTTCCAGGAGGGTGCTGCCCTCAGGGAGGGACGGCAGGAGTTTCTAGGACACACAAAGGCTTATTCTGCTCACAAGGGCTATTTACCAAGTCAGCCCTGCCCGTTTGCCAGGATCACGGTGAAAGAGCAGAGCTGGGAGAGTCTCCTGAATGCACTGCCTGGCAGATTTACTCCTGTCTATTATTAGCGCCCAGGCAAGACGCCACCTGGCTGGGGAGAGACCTGCGCATCCAGGTGGAAAAGGCAGGAAGAGGTGCATGTGCAGGAGAGAAGCACAGGGAGCTGTCTGAGGTTTGACGGGGAGGGAGGGGGTAGTTAAGGCAGGCTCTCCTTCCTCTTCAGTCCTCTAACTTCATCTGAATCTCACAGAAGCCCAGCCCCAGGATCAGAAGGCCTGGAGCTCAGACCCAGACTCACTCTGACTACTGCTCGTGGTTGGGGAAGAGAGCTCCACCTGCCTTCTGGGCCTGGCTAGGGGTTCCCAGGAGCAGCTGCCCACTCCTGAGCTCTGGGTTGTGCCACAGGCTGCAAGACAGAGGAGACTGGAGAAACTGAGCGCGCGGGAAAGTTGATGAACCCTTCTTTCCACGGCAAAAATGCAACTTACTGCAGCCCAAATGGACACATGTTCCCAACACATAATAACTACCATTTTATTTGCTTATGTCATTGAAATATAGTTAACTTACAATGTTTCAGGTACACAGCAAAGTGATTCAGTTATACGCGCACACAGACACACACACACACACATATACATAATTTCCTTTTCACACTCTTTTCCATTATAGGTTATTACAAGATATTGATTAAAAAAAAAAAAGATATTGATTATAATTCCCTGAGCTACACAATAGGTCCTTGCTACCTATTTTACATGTAGTAGTGTGTATCTGCTAATCCCAGTCTCCTAATTTGTCCCCCTCACCCCTACTTCCACCCCACTTTCCAATGTGTATTAGTCGTTCAGTTGTGTCCGACTCTTTACGACCCCGTGGACTGTAGACCACTAGACTCCTCTGTCCATAGAATTCTCCAGGCAAGAGTACTGGAGTGGGTTTCCATTTCCTTCTCCAGGGGATCTTCCCGACCCAGGGATGGAACCCGGGTCTCCCGCATTGCAGGCAGATGCTTTACTGTCTGAGCCACCAGGGAAGCCCTTTAAATTATGCTTAGTCCTTCACAGAGTGGGGCATCATCCTTGTATTACTGACAAGAAAACAAGCTTGGAGAGGCTACGTAAACTGCCCAGTAGAAGAAAGTATCTAACACTGATTAAGAAGGACAGAGCTGAAGGGGGAGATGACCAACTTCACTTCTCTACATCTTGTATTATCCCACCTGTATGGGTATTTCACTTATTTCACATGCTATATCAAGCTTGTATAAGCACTACTGGAACAGTTTGAAAAACATCAAACGCAGGAATTTTTAAAAAAGATATGTTGCTGGTCACTGGTAGGATTTGTATTGAAACAGATCTGTCCAATCCCATATATGCTCTCTCTGGTCACACATTTGCACTTGTGCAAACCCAAACTAGGACATGGAAGCTAATGAAGATTATTTTTCTAACATTACTGGTATGAAAAGTTTTACAAAAGTTACTCAGTGACAAATTAGTTCTTAAACTTGACAGAAAACATCCTATGGAAAAGAAAACAAAATGACACAAAATGAAAACTGGCTGCCACGTAAACTGAGGACAGGGCATCGGAACAAAAGCTTCTAACTTAGTGTTTGAAAGACACCAGAGTCTGGCTCAGGAAAGAAGCAAAGAAAATCCCTGTGCAGCTGGCGGAGGCCTCTTCTAGCATACTGCCCCTTGGGGAAAGGGCTGAGCCCATAAAGGAAATCAATTCGCCTAGTCTAGTGGTTAGAAAGACCATCTCTGGAGCCAGCCGTGTGAACTCCAGCTCTGCCATTCACTAGCTCTACGACTTCAGGTAAGCTGGTCTGTGCCTCACCCGTTGCTTTATCTGTGAAATGAGCTTGGGACATGGTGAGATAGCATTAGACGCTCTCTAGGTGTTGTAGGAAAAAGCAAGGCGCGAGACGACGGTCACATCCCAGGTCTCACGTGAGTCCTCAGCACGGGACACCAAGTGCAGTCTCTTCAGCTTCGCGCAGGAACAAATTTAAGAGTGAGCCACAGTAAAGGGAAAACAGTCTTATTGAGTGAGATACCCACTCCGTAGAGGGAGAATGGGCCACCACGGAAGGCAAGGCAAGAGCCCCAGGATAGTGGGTCCGGGCCTCTCCAAAGGCACTGGGAGAAACACATTCCACAGAGGGAATGCTGCTGTCTGGTCTGTCTTAAAAGGCCCCCGACGTGTGGGGGTGGCAGTTTTTATGGGCTGGGTAATTTCACAGGCTCATGAGTGGGAGGAATATTCTAGTGAGTCATTTAGTCTATGCTAATGTATTATAGTGAGCATGCAATGAGGCTCAAGGTCCACTGGAAAGCGAACCTTCCACCATCTTGGGCCTAGGAGGTTCTAACCTGTTTTTATGGTATTCTGTTCTTCTTAATGGTTGTGTCATTCTTTTTAATCCTTGTGCCTTGCCCCCTTCCTTCCTGCCTCTTAGGTGTTCACTCGTATTATCATTACAGTCCCAGTCAGAGAGAAAAAGAGTGAATTATCTATTCCAAAAAGAGCAACGTTGGGCTTTGGTCAGGTTTTCACATGGTCTTGACAACCCTACTCACAACAGGCTTCCTTTAGGCTGCTGTCAGGAAAGAGGTTCCTGTGTGAAGACGGCGGCCTCCCAGGAAGTGATGAAGAGTCGACAATTAACACTCCCAGCAGGAGAGACGGGGCAGGCCCCAGAGGGGTTGCTGAGGAGCAGGCCCGGTGGAGGTACTAATCATGGAGGAAGGAAGAATGGCGGCTGCCCAGCAGAAAGCATTGTCGCGACTTACAGAACAGACGCTCGGACTCTGGGAGGAGAGGGTGGGATGATCTGAGAGAACAGCACTGAAACATACACGTTTCCGTGTGTAAAACAGATAATCGGTGCCAGTTTGATGCATGAAGCAGGGCACCCACAGCCAGTGCTCCGCGACAACCTGGAGGGATGGGGTGAGGAAGAAGGTAGGAGGGGAGTTCAGGAGGGCCGAGACACATGTATACCTATGGTTGATTCATACTGGTATACAGCAAAAACCACTGCAATACTGTAAAGTAGTTATCCTCCAATTAAAATAAATTATTTTTTTTTAAAGTCTTAGGCTAAAGGAGTTTGGGACTGACTTCTTCATAGATTGGTCCATGTATCCCAAAGAAATGCATGCCTCTCTAAGACAGCACCCTCTGCCTCTCTATGTATCTGTCTCCTTATTTTCTTCCATGGAGGGATAATGTCTATCAATATTTAGAATTTTAGAATATGTCACCTTAGCTCCATTTGTTGAAAAAAAAAAAAAAAGAATGCATCAAAATTCCAAAGAAAACTGTCCCTTTCTAATGTGACTGCCTACCTCTCCTCTACCCTTCTCAGGCTTTCTGTTTTAAATCTCCAACCTGAAAATGAGTTGCCCTATTCTGTGCTCTTAAGAGTCTGGGGAGCTAATTTGGCAACCCCCAAGCAAGTCATGTCACTTCTGAGCCTCAGTCCATAAAACAGACGAATTCACCACATAAACTCAAAAATAACAGCTGGCTCTGAAATTCCGTGGTCTTGGGATACTCTCAAAAAAGGCTGAATTGTGGTTACTGATCTGCGTTAATATTCTGCTTCCCTTTTAAAGTGGTTTTTAAAGGAGAAAGCAGATAAGAGAATGGAAATTTTCTACCTTACCAGAGTAACCTGAAGCATATACTTTAAACTGTATTTTGACAGTATGAAAGCAATTTTTCAAAAAAAGCTTTAAAGTGTTTAGCACGATGAGTATAAGTGATTTTTGTAGTTTTCTGGATTTATCCAATTATCTACAATAGACGTATAACGTTTTACGTTACTAAGTGCCGGAGACAGGGTTAAGAAAGAATCTGACTTAAGAAATTCCCCTCTTCACCAGCATAAGCTGCTGTCACTCGGCGGCGCAACAAGGCAGAAATCGGAGAATTAAACTGATGCCAGACGTGGGAGAAAGGGAAATGCGAAAAGTACCCCCAAATCTGTTTTCCTATTGTTATGGACACCTTGGCCCCACGTCTGCGCTTCTAACCTGCCTATAGAGACCACCTCCAAGCCTAAAAGAGATCTCAGAGGTGCTGGTCCACTCCTCGGCCTCCCTAGATTCAGCAAAGGGGCTGAAATTTAACCCAGAAGCCAGAGGGCGGGGCCTCTAGGCCTCGGAACAACCACTTGAGCGCGGCTCCGCCCCTACCTTTTGGAGCCGCGGCACCGGAGGCCCCGGCAGGGCGCGAGAGGGCGAGGCGAGCCGAGGCGAGGCGGGGCAGGGCGGGATAGGAGTGCAACTAGCTGCCCGAAACTGCGTGACCCCGAAAGAGCCCCCGGTTGCTGCAGATTTAATTCTCATTCCTTTTAGGTCTGAAAGGCAGCATCGAGGTTCTCAGTCCCTTTTGGCCGAGAGGCGGAAGGCAGGAAATCCCGAAGGCAGCTGAGTACCGAGAGGAGGAACAGAAATTCGTCCTCTAAGGAGATTAGGCTGAATGTGTCAGAGTCCTTGTCTAAGAACAGCGGGTGGAAGAGAGTTCCTGGACAGTGACTTCACCGTGATCAACTGTACTAAGTTATTCACGATTTTTATTGAAAAGGAAAGCCGAGTCTCACAACTTGCAGAGGAAGCACAAAGGGGGACCCAGGCTTTTCAGCTGAGTTGGGATGCAACTCAAACTAAAGAAAAGTCAGAGCAAGGGCACTAAGCCAGGAGTGCCCTGTTGTCCGGGATACATTTTAAAGTGTCTTCTCTCAGAACAGGGATTTATGCTGCCCTCTTGCCTCGAAGCCCACTGGACACAAGACAGCTAGCCTGTCCCTACAACTAACAGGGGAGAATGTTCCACCTCATGCTGGGTAAATGCAAGACCATACCCTACCCCACCGCGCACACATACCTAATGGATAAGCTAGGTCTGTGTGAGTGTTTCTTCATAAGCTGAGAGAAAGTCCCCACATAGGAAATGGTCAGCCTGTGAGGTGACGTCACTGTGCCTGAGGGTGCTTTTGAGAGGCACTGTGCTCTGAAACCAAAATTCACCAGGGATGGCAAAATTATTAGTGCCACTTCTGGTGGCCTTTCAGCTGAGCACCTTGGTCAGGAAATTAACCATCTGCTTCCTTTTACTAAGTTAGACCTGGTGGTCTTGAGAGAATATTGAACACCAGGTGGTGGGCTGTTGGCACCTTTCTTCCCAGCCTGTGGATCCTGTCTAGACCAGCCCTTCTGCTCTTGAGGGGTCTTACTTCACTTACCATCAGGTTGACCAGCAGGTTTACTATTGTAAAATAGTGAACCTCCTCATCTTTACAGTGGGGCAGAGAAGGAAAGAGAATTCATGTGCTGGGTGTACACTCTGTGCCTGGCACTGTGCAAGAGGGACTGTGTCTGTTCCCTCAGTCTTATCAGCTACTGTGGCAAGGGCACAGGGTGGGTTAAGTACAGAAATTTTGATAAATCCAGAGTCGAGGTCTAACCCAGGTCTGCTAGATGTCAGCTTGCCTTCCTTCAATTGCCTACATCAAGGCAGAAGATTTGATTTAAAAATTAGTCTTTCATTTTAAAACCCAATTTGCATATCTTTGCATTGTACAGATTTGGATCTGTGCTTACCCTTTCCCACCTGCAATGACATTTACATGGCTCAACCTGAGCGCTGAAAACGGGAGTGAATGCAGGTCTTCTGGCAGCCCTGCAGGACACCGCTCCCCTGGACAACACTGTACCTCCCCCTTCAAAACAAATACCTGCACTCCCGCATCTGTCTTGAAAGGCCCAAGCTGGGAGTTCCAGATGCTGCTTAGGAAGTTTATAGGCTGACTGACACCATTAAATAAAAAGGCAGTGGCAGAGCTATCTAGAAAGAGTGGAGCTGCCATGGAGGTGGGTCACCTAAAGGGCTGAAGAATATCTCAGCCTCCTGAAGGATCCCAGTCACCTTTCACCTCAATTACTCAAAGGAGCACCACCTGCTCGAGGCCTCGTGGACAAGTGCGACATTCCTTATCCTTGGCTGCACAATATCACCTGGGAGCTTTACAACCATTGTTGCCTGGGTCCCCCTCCCAGAGATGCTGACATACTCGGTGTGGACTGGGCCTCGTGGACAAGTGCGACATTCCTTATCCTTGGCTGCACAATATCACCTGGGAGCTTTACAACCATTGTTGCCTGGGTCCCCCTCCCAGAAATGCTGACATACTCGGTGTGGACTGTGGTTTGGCATCAGGATTGGTTAATGCGCCCGCATTTCCAGTGTGCAGCCTGGGGAAGAACTTTGGGGCTAGTGTTTGGTCATAGTGGCCCCAAAGAGCTGGGAAAACGGAAGTAACATTCATGAAGCAAGCCATTCAGGGTTCTTGAGGACTTCTGCTGACCGGCAGTGAAGGTGTGTAGAGGGTAGGTATTTGGAGCCAAGCAAGCAGAAATCTGAACCCTAACTCCAGCACTTGGCCCACTGTGTGACCTAGGCCAAGCCACTTCATGGTTCTGAGCCTTAGTTTCCTGGTCTGTAAAATGGGAGTAATAATAATACCTCCCTCACAGGACTGTGTTAAGAACTAGCTGTACTAGGACATTGCCTGGCACGTACAAGGTCCTCGGTAGGTGACGCCTGTGACTGTTAACAGACTACCTGGGATTAACTTGTGGTTGGCATGAAGAGAAGGGATGTGGTGGGCAGACAGTACCCTTCAGAGGGGCCCTCTTGAGTGAGTGAGAGTCATACTTCTTTGGGGAAGAGCCCCATGAAACTGAAAGTGGCGTGGGAGACAGGCAGGACAACCTTCCAAGCCTCCAGGACATGTCCCACTCTGGTTGCCCATGTCCAGTCCCCTTTTCACTTCCAAGTTCAGCTTTAAAGGGAGGTGGCAACTTAGGGAGAGAGTCCAAAAGCATCTGGCTATAGCTGTACCTCCCAAAGCGGGTGGCCATCAGACTGGATTATGTCACCCTCGGTTATGTCACCCACGCATGGCAGCTCTGCCCAGGACAGGTGTGTCTGCCCAAGGATCCACACCTCCTCCCTCCCTCCTACTTAAGGCTATGATGCCATGATGCTCTGAGGAAAGCCAGGTCCCAGGGGGCGGCCAAACCACCGCAACCTGGCCCCTGTTCTGTACAAATGTGTGCACACCTGGGTGGAGGAGACAGAGCTTGGCAATCTGTGTTAGGTGTCCCAAGGCAGAGACAAGGGGGAATCCCAACTCTGGAACAACAGTTGCCAATTCATGCTCTGAGCAGCCCAGCATAAAAGATCCTGCTTCCAACATAATTATTTCTCCTTTCCTCTCCTCTCCCTCCTCCTCATCTGCAGAGTTGATGGGGCTTTTTGCATATATTATATCCTGTGATGCTCAAAACAGCCGTGGGAGGCAAGAGATGCAGAGACTAAATTACCCCCACTCACTGATAAGAAAGTAGAAGCTCAGCAGATCCCATGATTTGTTCAAGTTCACAGAACTTATCAGAGGCAGAGCCAGGACTTGAATCCATGTCTGTGTACTGAGAACCCATTTCTCTCTGCCATGCTATGTCCCCTTGCCCCTACCCATTTCAATAGCCCTCCCACTTGCTGTGCAGTATAAATCAATTGTGAAATGGTGGGGAGAGGAGGGTGAGGAGAGGTAGCTGGTTTGAGTTTCAATTCGAAACTCTAAGTTTAAGCAACACCTCATTCCCTCTCTCCTATCCTCACCTGAGACATGGCAAGGCTACCAATGCAAAGATTAAAGGAGGACTTGAAAAACCAACCTCCAAGCCCCTTACAAGGTCTATGCCCCCAGAACAGAGCTTTAATCTTACCAAACTTCATTTTAAAAAATTAAGGAAATAAGCGACTTCCCGAGCTGTCCAGTGGTTAAGACTCTACATTTCCAATGCAGGGCGCACAGATTCAATCCCTGGTTGGGAAACTAAGAGCATACATGCCGTGCAGCATCGTCAAAAAAAGAATAACAACCAAAAAACTAAGGCAATGAGGATAGTGCAAGGTATTTTGCAAAGAGATTTTATTAGTTGCTGGCCCAAAGTGGGAAATGTTAAGTTCCAGCTGCAGAAGGCACAGATATCCGGCTAATTCCCCAAGGCGTGCTCTGTATTGACAAACCATCTGGCTTTCCGGGTCTCAGGGAAATGTCCAATACAAAGAGTAAATAATTTAAACTAGTAGAAAAATAGCTCCTGTACAGCACCCAAGTCTCATCAATGGGACTCTCACCCTCAGCATCAAGGATGGACATTGGGCTATTAGGAACAAAATCAAGGGGGAAGAAATGGAACCAGCACAAGCATTAGCAGCAGGAAATGCGGGAAAACAGCAGACTCGCCCCCAAAGAACTCAGGGCAGGAGAAATTTCTGCTCATCTGTTACCAGCTCCTCTCCAACCCGCCCTCCTGGCACAAGGCTTCCAGGAGATGCGCACCAGCCAGGGAGCCAATCTTTCTTGAAACCCTGTCTGGAATGTCTACATTTGTATTCACAGAGTCTGTCAATGAGGGGGCAGGAGTGGAAAAAAGGTAGCATCTTTTTTTCCTTAAACCAAAAAGGGAGACCCATAGGTACAGTCCACACAAACCCGAAATCATACTTGGCCTAGAACTGGAATCTCTAAGGGCCCTTCTCCTGGGGCCGAATGTTCTTTCCACAATGGAGGAAGCTGGTGCAAGCCCTTGGGAGGGCCAGTACAGGGCTGCAAATGAACACGTTCGGGGGTATCATCTGCTGTTCAGGGAGAATCCAGAAAGAAGGCAGTCACTCACATCCTCAAAGAAGAAAACCAAGGCACAGGGGCCGAAACAACTTGTCCAGAAGGACACACGGGTGGGTTCAGAGGCCATGAGCTGGCCCCTCCATCCTGGCACCGGCCTCCTGCCCTCTGCCGCTCATGCCCATGGGTCAGCATTCCCAGGGCAAGAGAATACAGAACTCAGAATCAGACTGATCCTGGTCCACTGAAGCCAAGGTAAGGTTCCCACATACCACGAGGAAACAGTCTTCTACAGGAACAACACAGAGTGGCCTCTCTGTACTCAGATATATTGATGATGTTCCCCAAACTTGACGTGTTCTCTTACACCCACAGGATATCTTACTCTCCTAAGAGTGCAGCCTGCTAAAGTGCAACTCGTGAGCAGCTTAGTGTTCAGTACACCTGGTACAGCAGTACAGATACTCCAGCTGCTCCCCAGCCCTGCCCCTTAGTCCTAGGATACTCACTCACTCACCATTTCCCGGTCCCGCCACATCCTCCCAACTTCCTTGGCTGTTGGGTCTTTTGACACGGAATCCGACTTCCCTCCCTTGTTCAGGCACTGATGTCCAGCTCACCAGTGAAGACGTGGCTCCACAGTCACCACGTCCAGGGAGCCTTCGGGGGTGGCTCTGGGCTGGAGGTTTCCCAGCATGCCCCACAGCCCTGCCCTGCCGCTCCCAGGCTCCTGATCTGATTGGACCTGAGATCAGCTACATCTCCAGTTCCTCCAGGGCCTCACTCAGCTGGAATGTTTAGCATGTAACAGGTGTTTAGTTCAGTGTTTATAAAATGAACTAATGAAAAGTCCAAACACACTGTAGAGTGGGGGGGAATCCCCTTTCTTGATTACAAAGCTCTAGACCTGGGGAAGTGAAGTGGCTTCTCCTGGGTGCCAGAAGGGCAGGGGCCTGACAGGCAGTCTTTAGGAAGAGACTTTCCGTGAGCAGGTAAACGTGAGCAGAGCAACATGGGAGCTGATGGCAGCTCTGTGGAAGCTGGGCAAAGAGTCGGGGGAGGATAAAGATATCCTGATGAACAGGACCAGCTGCCACTGGAAAGCAAAGAGCTCCTCCAGCATGGTAGATAAGGCCCATGCCCACAGGTAACTTCAGGAAAGTCCATGGGAAAGCCATGTGGGGCAGCAGGCTTTTGAACCGGTTTTGTCTGCTGTAATGAGGCAGTGGAGGTAGGTGAGCAGGGGGGCAGGTCACAGAAGCATCTGCCCTTAGACAAGCCATGAAGCTCCAGTGCCTGGAGAATATTTCTAATTCTTTAGCCACCCACTGGATCTAATTTCACCTCTGGTCATGCTTGGTACTGATGGAAAAAGAGGTCATGGTTAGTTACTAACGGACATGGGAAAAGTCCCTCAGCTTCACAGGGATAGCATTACTGGGCTCAGGTCCTCGCCAGCATTTTGCAGTCCAGAGCTGGGGATCCACCTTGGGTTCTGGGATAAGTGAAGAGTGAAAGTGTTAGTTGCTCAGCCTTCCCCGACTCTTCATGACCCCACGGACTGTAGTTCACCAGGCTCCTCAGTCCATGGCAAGAATACTGGAATGGGGAGCCATTTTCTTCTCCAGGAAATCTTCCGAACCCAGAGATTGAATCCATCCTGGTCCCCTGCCTTCCAGGCAGATTCTTTACCATCTGAGCCACCAAAGAAGCCCCAGGCTTTGGGAAAAATGGGAAAAATTTTTAAAAGATCAGCCCATTCAAGTTTCCTTACACCCAGCCCTTCCCCAGCCTCTGAGAGAGCCCAGTCTCCTCCAGCCTGAGCTGTGAGCGCCCTTCACCCAATACAGACCAACCCAGTGTTATACATCCCTCCTGCCTACCTATGATTTCATTCTGAAACATAGTATTAACTACGTACGATGTAGGAAAAGGGCACTCAAAGGGTTTGGGTGTACATCCAGTCTTTCTAAGGGCTGTTCTGTATGGCAAGTATGGACTGGCCACTGTACCCAGGGGGCCGCTTGTGGCTGGTTTATGGTGGTGGGAGGGGCTGAAGCAGAGCAGAAGTGCAGAAGGACACGCTGGTCGGCAGGATCCAACTGTGCAACAACAGATGCCCCGGAGGGCTCACCGGACTGGATGCACCCAGGGAGCACTGTGGCCCTGGACCAACTCCTGCCTCACTGATGCGGCTCAAGTCACCTGCTGCCTTGCATTTCTAGTTCTACAGTCAGTGAGCAAGAAGGAATACCTTAAAAAGGAATCTTCCTATAAGGAATCTTCCTATAGTGTAATTTACACGTGGACTGAAATAAGTTCAGGGTGGAGCAACGTAAACTCTGGTTAAGAGGAGCAGGCAGAAACAGCGCAGAGGAACACGAAACAGGAATGCCGCCAAATAGACCATGAGATACAGGACCATAAATTATCTGCAAAGAGAGCTCTTTTGCAGTCAAGAGTCTACAGCTCCCACGCTGGGATGGAAACAAAAACCTCATCCACTGCCCACACCGAGCTGCCCTAAGTGGGCTGAAAAACAGATCACGTGAGGGTCTCAGCTGCCACCTGCCGTGGCCTGTGTCCCTCGCAGCTCCCTGGTTTTTGTTCTCCAGCTCAGGGGTCAGCCTAGGAAACAGCTTCCTGGACTGAAAAGGAATGTGAGTGAGCTCTGACACAAAGCCTGCTCCTGAACTTGCCGATGTGAAGCCAGTGAAACCCACGAGATCCCTGAACTCTTGCCCTGGCAGCTTCCCTCACCCAGAGACTGATGCCTTGCGCGGCTGGGCCTGGAGTAGACACAGCGAGCCAGGGCCAGCGGAGGCCTGCACAGCTCTGGGATCGTTCCTCGGTTTCCAGGTCCCCTTACATATGGCCCTCAAGTGAGGCAAGGGAGGCTGAGCTCAAAAGACACCATCCCCCCCGCCTCTGAGGAGCTCACCAGCTCCCCTGGACATCTAGGAAGAGGGAAGAGCTGCTCCCAAGAACAAGGACCAGCCAAGGGTCTGCAACCAGACCAGTCTGCAACAACCACCTCCCCCACCCTTTTTTCTAAACAAGAAACAAGAGAAAGCACCAATGTCCATAAATTTCCCTGAGGATAAGGAAAAGTGGAGGCTTATACACTAACCCGCCCCAAATCCACAGCAAGGAAAAAAACAAACAAACTGGACCTAACCCATTAAATGGTAGCACCGATTCTGAGTCCCTCCGAAATGACAAATCGGACTAGTGACATCACTGTAAAGAAGATCCTTATAGCCCTGAGGTTTCAGAAAAGTGTTAGTACGTTAGTCATTCAGTCTTGTCTGACGTCTGACTCTTTGTGACCTCCATGGACCGCAGTCCACCAGGCACCTCTGCCCATGGGATTCTCCAGGCAAGAATACTAGAGTGGGTTCGCCATTTCCTTTTCCAGGAGATCTTCCCGACCCAAGTATGGAACCTGAGTCTCCTGCATTGCACACAAATTCTGAGCCACCAGGGAGAGAAAAGAAGAGCTCTCCTTTAATCAGTCCTATAGGGGACAGGTGCTGTGCTGTGCAAAGCTGCTCCCGGAGACCAAGCATGCAAACCCGCGGCACTGCAGGATGGTCCCATCTGTTTAGGGTCTCCCGTAAGAGAGAGAGAAGAGCCATCCCATCCAGCTACATCTGGCATTACATGAAGGCCACGAGGAGAAAGGAGGAAGGGAAGTCTTGTCACCAAAGCAACCCTGATGGCAGAGAGGCTGCTGATGCTAACGAGGACCATCACCATGAGCAGGCGGCTCAGAGCCACCAGACGGATCTCAGAGCTAGTACAACATTCCCATGAGTGGGAGCAGCCTGTCCAGTGCAGGACAGAGCTTTTATGCTAGAACTTTCTCCTCTGCCTTCTCCCTGGCTCCTGGAACCCCCCACCAACAACCCTTGGATCCTCCTCTCAGCCCAAGCCGCAAACTGTCCACAGAGACTGGTATGATGCATTGGTCAAACCAAAGATAGACACCCTTAGTGAGAGTGGGGGTGAGGGTGGTGGTCTGGAAAGAATGATCGGAACCCCTTCTGTTCCCATCACCAATCCATCCGTGCCCACCCCCAACACACAAGCCCTCCCAGCTTGACTGACCTTTAGATTCCACGCCACTAGCTGGGGAGGGGTTGAATTTGTTTTCTGACCTGCTCAGAGTATTTAGTCACTTTTCATCAAAACAGCTCTCTCCAAGGAGAGATGTTTAGCTTTATGAAAATACCTAAAGCTATTGGGATATGTTTTCTTGCCAAGACATCTGACAACTGGCCTATTTTTAAAATCCCAACTAATAATCTTCGAGAAGTGCTCTACACACAGACAAGGAGGCAATGACCAAAAAAGTAACAAGACCAATATCATGTTTTTGGGTTTTAATCCGGCCAGAATCTACCCATCCAAATATTTCTTCAAAGTGTTCTCCTTAGGAGGCCCTGCCCTCATTCCACTGGTGCTGTGTTTGTTCAGAATACTTTTGGAAAGCCTGGTTGTAGCAGAGCCTTTGTTTTGCATACAGTCCAGCATATTATTAGTAAGCACTGAACTAGCCACCCCTGCGGTGAGCTCTGCACTGCTTAGGCCCCGAGGCCAAACAGGTAAGTAAAACAAGGCCTGTCCTAGCCAAGTGCACGCTACTTGGTAGAAAAGGGCGGAGAAAGGGAACAAAGATTTTTTGGAGACTGTATACCATAAGCCACGTTCTGTGCTAACAGCTTCCGATACTTGACTTTAATACGCACAGCAGGAAAAAAAAGAAAGAAAAGTCTTCTTAAATGCCAAGACTGAGACTGAGCGAGGTTCAGTGATTTAGCCAATGTCATACAACCCAGGAACTGTAGGACTGGTGCTGGCCCCAGGCTGTCAGGCTCCCAGCTAGGATTTCCCACCCCTGCAGCACCCGGCAGTATACAGGCCATCCTAATACACGAGGCTTCCCAGGTGCCGCTAGTGGTAAAGAACTAACTTGCCAGTGCAGGTAGACATAAAGAGACACAGGTTCGATCCCTGGATCAGGAAGATCTCCTAGACTAAGAAATGGCAACACGCTCCAGTATCCTTGCCTGGAAAATTCCACGGACAGAGGAGCCTTGTGGGCTACAGTCCATGGGGTTGTACAGAGTCAGACAGGACTGAGCATGTGTGCACTAGAAAGTAAAGGAGGCAAGGTGGGATGGGGCAGGTCGGGAGAGACTGCTCAAAGCAGGGAAACTTGACCTGGGCACCCAGGACCTGAGGGAGGAGCTTGTCATGTATGTCTCCTCTTGCATCAGGAGCTGGCCTTGCACATGTCTACTGTTTACCCTTTCATAAAGGGTTTTAGACAAGTCAGGTGGGCAGAAAGAGTTTTTCCAGATATAAAATAGGACATGTTGTTGTTTAGTCGCTAAGTCATGTCTGACTCTTTGCAACCCCATGGACTGTAGTCCACCGGGTTCCTCTGTCCATGGTATTTCCCAGGCAAGAATACTGGAGATGGATGCCATTTCCTTTTCCAGGGGATCTTCCTGACCCAGGGATGGAACCCACATCTCCTGCATTGCAGGCAGATTCTTTACCACTGAGCCAGGACGTTTATCTCCTATTTACATAAACATAAACAGACAGACTTCCAAACACATCCAGACGTGTTTCACTCACTCACACAGAGTACTGTCCATGCAACCTGTCAACCTCACAAGGAGGCAAGGAAACCAGGCCTTCATCCCAACACATCAAAACTGGTATCTTATAATAGCCAAAAGGTGGAAACCACCCAAGTGTCCATCGATGGATGAATGCATGAATGAAATGTATTCTACACATACAAGGGAATATTATTCAGCCCTAAACAGGAAGAGAATTCTGAAACATGGAAGGACCTTGAAGACATTATGCTAAGTGAAATAAGCCGGTCACAAAAAGACAAATACTAAATGACTCCACTGATGTGAGGGATCTAGAGCGGTCCAATTCATAAAGACAGAAAGTAGAATGGTGGTTGCCAGGGGCCAGGAGGGAGGATGGGGAGTTAGTATTTAACGGGTACAGAGTTTGAGTTTGGGAAGATGAAAAAGTTCTGAATATGGGTGGTTCTGGTCTTGGTTACACAGCAATGTGAATGCAGTTAATGCTACAGAAATGCATACTTTAAAACGGTTAAGATGGTAAATTTTATGCTGAAGAGGATGTGGAGAAAAGAGAACCCTCCTACACTTTTGGTGGGAATGTAAACTGATGTAGTCACTCTGAAAAACAGTATGGAAGTGCCTCAAAAAACTAAAAAGAGTTATCATATGATTTAGCAATCCCACTCCTGGGCCTATACCCAGGGAAAACTCTAAATCAAAAAGATACATGCACACCAATGTTCAGAGCAGCACTGTTTACAATAGCCAAGGCATGGAAGCAACCTAAATGTTTACTGACATATGAATGGATAAAGGTGTGGTGCATATATACAATGGACTATTACTCAGCCACAAAAAGAATGAAATAATGCCATTTGCAGCAACATGGCTGGACCTAGAGATTATCATAATAAGTGAAGTCAGAGAAAGACAAATATATCACGTAAACATGGAACCTAAAACGTGATACAAGTGGACTTATTTACAAGACAGAAATAGACTTACAGACATGGAAAACAAATTTATGGTTACTACAGGGGAAAGGCAGTGGGGGAGGGATACATTAGGAGTCTGAGATTAACAGATACAAACTATTATATACAGACTAGAAACCAACAAGGACCTACTATATAATACAGGGAACTATATTCAATTTCTTACAATAACCCATGATAAAAAGAATATATAATGTGTGTATATGTGTCCATATATAGCGTATAACTATATAGCTGATTATACAGTTATAAACTGTTCATAAGATCAGTTTCTTCTATTCTCTTCCCAACCTCAGGCCATAAGGCTTCCAGTAACAGCAGCGGGAGACTGGTGGTGGCCAAATGTGACTGTACAGTCATCAGACAGTCTAAAATCAGCCCCAGAAAAATCCCCCAAATATATATAAATGCCTTAGCCCAAGCCTGAATCAACAGGAGAAAAGGGAGGACCTAAAATTAGCAGACATACACCCCTTCCCAACTTGCAAAGCAGTACTTTGGCTTGTATATTTGGCCCAGTAGAGAGCACAGCAAATAATTTCAACACAGGAACAATGAAAAGAGACTTCTGGTATTAAGACTGATGTGTTAAGGAAAACTTTGTTCTCTGACCAAGTTCAACTTTCCCTAATAAAGAATAATGCCGTAATGCCCAGCAGCCTGCCCTGTCACCGCAGCAGCTGTGCACTCTGCTTCCAAACGGTCCTGTGTTGCTTCCATCTCTCCCCATCGAGTCTTTGTACATGATGGGTTCAATTTTAAATGACCCCCAAAAGAAAAATAAACACAGAAGGGCTCTGGGAGCAGCACTAGGTTGTACCAGCTCTAATCCTGAAGGCAGGTTTCAGTGGGTCCCAGGAGGCCTAACCAGGACCCACCCAAGTCCAGAGCAAGGTACTCTTTGTACCTTGAGTCCCAGGTACTCTTTGTCCTGGGCTCCCAGGTACCGGCTGGAGCCCAAATAAGTGACCTATGACGGACCAATAGTAAAACATAACCACTCTGGAAAAACAAGGATAAAAGTCCTGGGAGGGAATCAGTATTTATCAAGAGCCTACTATGTGCAAGGGGCTAGGCCTTTATTTTTCATGAGCCATCACAGCCCTGTAATTGTCCAGTTTAATGAAAGGGAAGAAATTCTGCAGTCTGCCCAAGGAGCAGAGCTAGAACTCAATTCCAAGTCATCTGACTCCAGGGTTTACACTCTTTCCATTACGCTCAGCTGCCTTTCAGAATGACTTTTATTTTATTCTTTTTAAATCTCACTTGACTGGCTGCTCTGCTTTCCCAAGTTTTCTGTAGGCCCCAACCCAGTCCAACTTTCCATTTGGGTAAAAAGAACATCATCCCAGCTGCTGTGTCCCAAGTCACATGAAATGGCGGGAAGAGATTTTATAAACACAAGTCCAAAAGCCTCTTTAAATAAATAGGAAAGTGGAAATTATTTTTAAAGGGGTAAGCTTCTAAAGAAAGCACTTCCCTCCCTGGGATTCCAGGGCTGATCTTCACCCTACCCACCCTCAGAGGCTGAACTTGGCCTCCAGAGGGCCTGGGGGTCTGGGCCATGGTGGCTAATTCTGAGCTACCACTGTAAGGAAAAGTCACGTCACACCAGCACCTAGCTTATTCCCAAAAAAATGAGCTGGTGGGCATGTGGCATTCTAGAGACAGCCTTCACCTGCAAAACTGTTAGTGCCCAGAATATAAATACTCAGGTTTGAGGAAGGTGCCAACTTCTTAAAAAATGGAAAGAAAGAAAGAAAAAGACCAGCATACCAAGTGACACTACTCTGTAGAAATACTTTTGCCAATGCAAACGCTGTCTCTCGTTTCTCCTTCTCTTCTCCTCACACATACCAACAATCAGCAGACAATATTCTCTCAATATCTGGCCCTACGTCCATGGCTTTAGTCTCCTGACCCTGGAACTGCTTCAGACCCAAGTAGAACAGAGCTCGCTGGTCATGGTACAAAGCAGGCATTTCGATCCAGTCTGCTTCTTTAATCTGGAGACCAAAGAGCCCTTCAAGGCAACTGTTCCAATAAATCCTCCAGTCAACTGCTAGGAGCAGACAGTGCAGAGCCTTACTTTTCCAGAAGCTGAACTCAAGTTCCTATTGGGGACGGGGAGGCCCAGGAGCCCAAGAGCAGAAGAGCACAGAAGACACTGAGCTAGGAACGCTTTGGGCTTCTCGATGGGAGTCAGGCCGCTCCGTCAGCCTCTTCCTCCTCTCCTGCTTCTTCCTCACTGGTCTAAACCAAACAACCATCAAGCAATGCTGAGAATCTCTTTACACAAAGAGATCAGGGAAACCCTTGTCTGAGAGTTATGGTTTTAGAATTTAATTTCTAGACTTTAGCACCACTTCCTATGTGGGTCTAGAGACCACTGCCTGCTGCTTGGCCAAACTTTTCATTGTGACCCTTTTGGGGCAATCAAATTTACAGCATGCCCCAATACATCACACACACACACACACACAGACACACACAGACACACACACACACACACACACACACACACTAGAAAACAGACATTTCACAAAACAAATTTACAGCATGCCCCAATACATCACACACACACACACACACACACACACACACACACACAGACACACACACACACACACACACACACACTAGAAAACAGACATTTCACAAAACAAATTTACAGCATGCCCCAATACATCACACACACACACACACACACACACACAGACACACACACACACACACACACACACACACACTAGAAAACAGACATTTCACAAAACAAATTTACAGCATGCCCCAATACATCACACACACACACACACAGACACACACACACACACACACACACACACACACACACTAGAAAACAGACATTTCACAAAACAAATTTACAGCATGCCCCAATACATCACACACACACACACACACACACACACACACACACACACACACACACACACACACACACACACACACTAGAAAACAGACATTTCACAAAACAAATTTACAGCATGCCCCAATACATCACACACACACACACACACAGACACACACACACACACAGACACACACACACACACACACACACACACTAGAAAACAGACATTTCACAAAACAAATTTACAGCATGCCCCAATACATCACACACACACACACACACACACACAGACACACACACACACACACACACACACACACTAGAAAACAGACATTTCACAAAACAAATTTACAGCATGCCCCAATACATCACACACACACACACACACACAGACACACACACACACACACACAGACACACACACACACACACACACACACTAGAAAACAGACATTTCACAAAACAAATTTACAGCATGCCCCAATACATCCCACACACACACACACACACACACAGACACACACACACACACACTAGAAAACAGACATTTCACAAAACAAATTTACAGCATGCCCCAATACATCACACACACACACACACACAGACACACACACACACACAGACACACACACACACACACACACACACTAGAAAACAGACATTTCACAAAACAAATTTACAGCATGCCCCAATACATCACACACACACACACACACACACACACACACACACACACACAGACACACACACACACACACACACACACACAAGAAAACAGACATTTCACAAAACAAATTTACAGCATGCCCCAATACCTCACACACACACACACACACACACACAGACACACACACACACACACTAGAAAACAGACATTTCACAAAACAAATTTACAGCATGCCCCAATACATCACACACACACAC